>NC_063180.1:1500000-1800000 GCF_023159225.1 Perognathus longimembris pacificus | reverse complement strand
TGTAGTAATAAAAACAGCTTGGTATTGGCATGGGAACAGGCCTGAAGAACAAAGGAACAGAATTGAAGACCCAGATATGAACCCACTGAACTACGCCTACTTAATCTTTGATAAAGGAGCTAAAATAATAGTATGGAAGAAAGATAGCCTCTTTAAAAAATGGTGCCTGCAAAACTGGCTCAACACATGCAACAAACTAGAACTAAATCCTTATATATCACTCTGCACCAAAATCAATTCTAAATGGATTAAAGACCTCGAAATCAAAACAGACACCCTGAAAACATGAAAGGAAGGAGTAGGAGAAACACTTGGGCTCCTTGGCACAGGACGGAACTTCCTTAACCCAAACAGGCTACAAATCAAAGAAAGGTTGGAGAAATGGGACTGCATCAAACTGCAGAACTTCTGCACGGCAAAGGACATAGCTCGCAAGATAAACAGAAAGCCCACAGACTGGGAGAAGATCTTTACTGGCCATTCAACAGACAAAGGCCTCATATCTAAAATATATGCAGAACTAAAAATATTACCTTCTTTCAAAACAAAACCGCAAAGAACCAATAGCCCCCTCATCAAGTGGGCTAAAGACTTACAAAGAGACTTCTCTGCTGAGGAAATGAGAATGGCCCGGAGACATAAGAAAAAATGCTCTACATCATTGGCCATAAAAGAAATGCAAATCAAAACAACATTGAGATTCCATCTCACCCCAGTAAGAATGTCATATATCAAGAAAACTAACAATAACAATTGTTGGAGGGGATGAGGCCAAAAGGGAACCCTACTTCATTGTTGGTGGGAATGTAAACTGGTTCAGCCACTCTGGCAAGTAGTATGGAGATTCCTCAGAAGGCTAAATATAGAACTCCCCTATGACCCAGCAGCCCCACTTTTGGGTATCTATCCAAAAGACCACAAATGAAATCACACTAATGCCACCAGCACAACAATGTTCATCGCAGCACAATTTGTCATAGCTAGAATCTGGAACCCACCCAGAGGCCCCTCAGTAGACGAATAGATCAGGAAAATGTGGTGCATATACAGAATGGAATTTTATGCCTCTATCAGAAAAAATGACATTGTCCCATTTGTAAGGAAATGGAAGGACTTGGAAAAAAATTATACTAAGTGAAGTGATCCAGACCCAAAGAAACATGGACTCTGTGGTCTCCCTTATTGGGAATAATTAGTACAGGTTTAGGCAACTCATAGCAGAGCATAACAAGGCCCAATAGCTATACCCTAATGAACACATAAGATGATGCTAAGTGAAATGAACTCCATGTTATGGAGACAATTGTTATATCACAGTTGTAACTACTTTCAAAGTCCCATGTGTATTTGTAGCTTCTAATATTGATGATGTTCTTGTATCACCTTCCTGTGGTTGTACCTACACTATCTCTGTAATCTTATCTGAGTATATTGGAAATCGTGTATACTGGTATTGGAAGTAGGAAAGTGAAAGGGAATACCAAAATTGAGAGACGCAGGGTAAAAAAAGACAAACAACTACAATAGCAATACTTGCAAAACTGTTTGGTGTAAGTGAACTGAATACCTCAGGGGGGAAAGGGAAGGGGGAAGTTAGAGGGGGGTATGAGGGACAAGGTAACAAACAGTACAAGAAATGTATCCAACGCCTAACGTATGAAACTGTAACCTCTCTGTACATCAGTTTGATAATAAAAATTTGAAAAAAAAAGAAATGTACTCTCTGCCTTACATAAGAATCTGTAAGCCCTCTGTACCACACTTTGACAATAAAGAAAGAAGATTAAAAAAAAAAGAGTGTTGAGAGGTGCCAATCTTGAGAAACTTTCCCACAGTATAAGAGTTTTAAGTCCCTGCTCTCATTCTGAATTTTATAAGATGAACTTGATTAATGGATGTACAATTGTATTCAACCATTGCTGCATGGAAAAATACGAGTATCAGAATTACTGGAAGGTCTCCCTTACAGTTCTTTGGAATTGTTTCATCTGCTTACCAGAAAATACACAGTATAAGGTTAACAGCAGGCTATTTGAAGGAACAGTGTGTCTATCTAATTGAACAAATAGTAGTAGGATTCAAAACATTAATTTTCTTTCCTTGGCAATTGGTTGGTTGTATCACTGTCATAACAAACGCTGAGGATATAAACACTAGAATCTTTAAAGGAATGCAAACTAACACCACAGTGAACAATAATTCATGAGCACCCACTTCCTAGGTGAATTTCCTTAATCCAAGGAGAAGTAACAAATTCATTTTGTGTTTTGCTTTGTTTCAATAAAATATGTTTATCCATTGGGAAATACCACAGTATAATGATCAATAGGCAGTTCAGATGATTTTACCCTATGCTGCATTATAAATCTTTAATGTGTTTTCCCCTAAGACTACAGATTAAAGTAAAAATATTTCCATGAAAGTTTAACCGTTATGATTCCTGCACTGTGAAGTATTCTTCACTTAGAAAGCATTTAACACATAGAATTATGATACACATCATCACATAATTAGTGCTCCTCTGCTAGTAAGTGACAGTTAATGATGGAAGTAAAAATGTGCATAATATTCAATTCATATCTCTAGATCTAAGAAATATTGAAGGAAGGGGCTGAGTTGGGAAGAATGTAAAAGAATGATGAAAGAGATCACATTAATCAAGACGCATTATACTGATTTGTTATATGTTAACGCCTTTGTACAACTACTTAAATACAATGAAAGCATAATTTTAAAAATCAGGAGTACTTGGAAACCAATACCAGCAAAATTTACATAACTTGTTAATTCATTGTTATTCACAAACTCTTAACACTGTGGAAAGGAAAAAAAATCCTTAGTGTATTAATGTTTATGACATTTCTTTCTGTATATAGTTCTCAGATCATAGTATAGGTCCTATCTGTTGTGATAATTGATTAAGGCCATGTATATAGAGCTTAGAATTGAGGCCTTGCCTACCAAGTGCACAGTTATGCTCGGGGATTTTTCTGGCAGCTACCCAGGGTCTATGTGAGGTTTGTCAATAACACAGTGATGGAAAGGGTATTGAAATTGTGCATATAAACTTACTAGATATGTTATTTTAGGCAAATGCACCATGTGTATACATTCTTTCTAGATTGCATAAGAAGATATGGAACTCGCTTCAACGCTGCTTGTTTATACCATGAGAATCCAAGGGGAGGCTCTGTGACTATTCATAGACAAATATATTCCTCTACAAATTAAAGCTGTTACACGGATGATAATATGAGCTGGTAGAATATGGATATGTGTTGCTGAGGTAATATTTATTGGTATGTAAGTTTTGTGAGTTTTTCTCTTCAGTCTTTAATTTCTACTTGACAGAAATTTGTGAGGAGTATAACACAATGCGTAGAAATCATGACAATGGTGCTATATTAAAAAATCAAATATTTAATTCAAAAGTAAAAGTATGTTTTCTTTCTGTCTGTTCTGTGTAAAACTGTATCTCAATCAGAAGAAATCATTTGCTTGAAAATAATAAGCCATGTTCTGTTGCTGTAATTTGCCACATACCTTCAAATTGCAATAGAAAGCGTACTTTTGCTTTCAGAAACGCATCTTAGTAAACTGTGCTATCAGAAACCTCACATGTGCTGTAAATGGAATTCTGTTGTCATGAATGAGAAAAAAATTAAGTTTGTGTTTGCAGCCAATGGTCACGTGGCTATATCCTCTCAACGAGACAAATTATACATAATTATAAATTGCAACTTGAAGTAATTTATACAAAAGTGAAAATTATGCAAGAAACTATTAGTGATGGCCTGCATATCAAAGTGATCATCATTTTCACTCACATGATAAAGCAAAATCAACATCTGTACTCTGTTCTCTCTTTTTCTTCTTCTTTCTTTCTTTCTTTTTTTTTTTTTTTTTTTTTTTTTTGGCCAGTCCTGAGGCTTGAATTCAGGGCCTGGGCACTGTCCCTGGATTCTTTTTGTTTATGGCTAGCACTCTACCACTTGAGCCATTTCACCACTTCTAGCTTTTTCTGTGTATGTGGTACTGAGGAAAAGAACCATGGGCTTCATGCATGCTAGGCAAGCACTCTACCACTATACCAAACTCCTGGCCCACTCTCTTATTTTTTTTTTTTATAAACTCACACTATGATAAGTAATTTTATTATGGTAAGTGGAATTTTAATGGATCTACATTTGCTAATTAATCCAAAAGTAAAAGTAATAATGAATTGTACTCATCCCAGAGGTTTGCTTTATAAGAGCCATTTTGTGAATATCAGTTTTATATGTAAACCTTCACTTCAGATCTATATTATAAAATTTTATATGATCTCTAGAATTCTGTTCATGCTCTCCTGACTTTCTGAACAAGACATCTACCAGAAAATCTTCCTTGTAATATTTTGTTTCAGAGTAAGAGATGAGTCTGAAGATCACAAAGAAAGACTCTGCCAAAGAGAAGGTGATATCTCCAGTGATAAAAAGGGTATGGTGATTAAGTTGTATATGATATGTTGCTAATCTCATTTGGATTCAAACTGAGGGATGTTATATAAAGAACATTGGGTTCATTTGAATCATGATGTCTATGTGTACGCAGACTTTAGGTGATAACTGTGATCCGAATAGAGTCTTAGGTAAACTATGTCAATTTAATTATCCTTTTCATGTAGGAGTAAGTATTAAGTTTGCAATCTGAAAACTTTCTCTGAAGAAACAACCGAAAAAGCTATAAAATATATGCTAATAACATATTATTTTATATTAATGTTATTCTTATATTAATATGATAGTAGATAATATCTTCTTCATGTACAAATTAGCATATAGATTATGTGAAATATATATTGCTTTTATAGACAGCTATAATGACGGCTTTGGGATATTCTGTAAAATACAGTTGGTATGAATCATCTTTACTTCCAGAAATAAGTTCATATGTGATATTTGTTTTTTTCATTCATCATTTTATGATTTCTCAACAATAGCAAAACTTCATCTGATACTTTCAGTTAAAATCTTTCTAAATTTTTTTAAATGTACTTTATTGTTGTTTTAGATGTGCTCTACAGTGGGGTTACATTTATTTACATCAGGTAATAAGTGCATTTTCTTTTGCACAATGTCCTATGTTCCTTCATCCTTTCCCATTCTTTCTCTTCCATTTCTATCCATGAGTTGCATAGTTCACTTTCATCCATGTCATGTGCGCTGTACTGCTGTACTTTTCCATGCCTTTTCCTCATATTCTGTGCCCTTCCCAACTCCCACTACGTGCATGTGAATATGTTGCATATAAGGTAAAGAATACAGAGACATCAGAGAAAGAAAAAAAAAGTCAGGAAAAAAAAAACAACCTTTGTTTCCATATCTTTGGAGTTCCTTTCAGTATGTATACTATTTTATGTATATATAAAAAAGATTCTTGGGTATTATAAACTTGTGATTCTCTCCTAAGAGAATCATCTTTTGGTCTCACTGTATGTAAGTATCTAGAATCCTCTGTATTTTGTCATATACCAGTGCATTTTAGATCTAACTTCCACATAGGGGGAAAATGTCCATTTGTCTCTCATATCTTCTTGGCTTGCCTTACCTAGCATGGTTTGTTCTAGTTCCATCCATTTCTCTGTCAATGGATACTTTATTCTTTCCAATAAAATGTGGTACTTGTATACAATGGAATTTTATATGGCCATCAGTTAAACTTTTTGTCTTTTTTTATTGTCAAATTGATGTACAGAGAGGTTACAGTTTCATACGTTAGGCCTTGGGTACATTTCTTATATTGTTTGTTACATCTTCCCTCATCCCCCCCTCCTCTCTCTCCTTTCCCCTCCTCACCCATGAGTTGTTCAGTTTTACAAGTATTGCTTTTGGAGTCGTTTGTCTTTTTATCCTTTGTCTCTTGGTGTTGATATTCCCTTTCACTTCCCCAGTTCTAATACCAGTATATACATTTTCCAGTGTACTCAGGTAAGATACAGTGATACTGCAGGTACAACCACAGGAAGGGGATACAAGAGGATCATCAACAACAGGAACTATGGTTTCACCTGTCATGTTGAAAGAAATTACAGCAGTGATATAACAGTCGTTTCCATAACATGGAGTTCATTTCACTTAGCATCATATTATGCATTCACAGGGGCAAAGCTATTAGGCTCTTGTGATCCTCTTCTGTGACTTAACGGCATTTTATATCTGTTTCTTTTTCATAAAGCCAACAAATAATTACAAAATTTGTAAAGCCTTTTACAAATAGATTTTCCTCACATCTTCTTTCCATCAACATTATGTATTTATTAAGTTATTCATCCTCTACAAGGCTTTGGTGTAAGTCAGTTAAATGGACAATAGTCAATAATTTAATAACTCATGTTGTCACTGTATTTGATTCTGGCACCCTGGATATTGTATATATGTTTGTCTGAATTAGGGAATGGAAATGGAATATCAAAATTGTGAGACAAAGGGTAAAAAGCAAAATAATGCAATGTTAATAATTACAAAACAATATATTGTAAATTAACTCAGAGAAGGTGTTAGAGAGGAGGGAAAGAGGGAAAAAAATGAGGGAGGAGGTAAGAAGTTTGACAAGAAATGTACTCACTACCTTACATATGCAACTGTAACCCCTCTGTACATCTCCTTGATAATAAAAATAAGAAGTACATAATTTCCTCACCAATTAATTACACAGAGCTTATTGTGATGATTAATACATGGCAGACAGATGCTCCATAAATAAATATAATGACCTATATTCCAGTTCATCCTCTCTTGTTACCCAGAATATTACCTTGTTCATCTAATACAAACAATGAGCTTTGTCTGTTAATATGGAGAATAATAAGAAAGTGTGTACATTCTTAGTCAGAGGACACAGGAAATATAGTGGTAGACAGAAAAGTACAAATAGTAAAGATTATGTCAGTAACGTTCACAGCTTGGATGGGGGGGGGGTTCATTTCTGGTCTTCACAGTCCAACTTTATTGAGTTAGATAATTCCCCTAAGACCAGCTTTTGTATGAGAAAGAAAGGTCCTCATTTTCCTTTTCATTGTCATAGACGCCCTTTGTTTTTGTTTTTGTTTTTTTTTTTTGGCCAGTCCTGGGCCTTGGACTCAGGGCCCGAGCACCATCCCTGGCTTCTTCCCGCTCAAGGCTAGCACTCTGCCACTTGAGCCACAGCGCCGCTTCTGGCCGTTTTCTGTATATGTGGTGCTGGGGGATCGAACCTAGGGCATCGTGTATCCGAGGCAGGCACTCTTGCCACTAGGCTATATCCCCAGCCCACATAGACGCCCTTTGTAATAAGCTCAAATATTAACCTGTCTCATTATTTTAAATTAAATATTTTTGTCAATTGTACTACCATCCTGCACACAAAATATGGGACAGAGACTGGACTGAGACAACATTTGAACTTTGATTTACATTTTCACATATCTTTGTATTTGGTGGAATTTGCTTCTTTGATGGCCATTCAGAACATCTAATCTGATGGTACTCTAGATCAATGATCTTCACAGTGCCTAAAGTTTTATAAACTGTTAAACACAAAAGAGGAAATAAATGTGATTTCTGTGAATATTTTCTTAATGTTCCTACTTAAGTATGTGCTACAGTCCTTGTCTGAAATACTTGTGATGACCTCTGAACTTGATCAATGTAAATAACATTGAAAAGCCAGCTGTCTGTGGCTCACACCTATATCCTTAGCAACTCAGGAGGCTGAGATTTGAGGATTACTGTTAAAGTCAACCAAGAAAGTATCTTTGAATAACAAGCATAAAGCCAGAGTGCAGTTGTAGAACTCCTGAATGCCTGAACTCGCTGAAGTGGTAGAGCACTAGTTTTGAGCAAAAAAAAAAAAAAAAAAAGCTCAGGGACAGTGCCCAGACCATGAATTCAAGTGACAGGACCAGCAAAAAAGAACATTGAAAAAATAGTATATGTAAAAAATTGTGTTGTGAAAACTTTTCTGGTTATTGTGACCATATGAAATAATTATTCTTATTATGTGTTGAAATATATGTTAGTAGTTACTTGTTTAAGTTCTATGTGATAGAGCATTATTACTGAAAAGTAAAATAAGTTTGAGTCTAGTGTGAGCCATGGAGGGACACAATTTGAGTTGTTTCTCTAGGACATTCCATATCCTGATTAAATTAGCTCCCTCTCTTCAGGTGAATTTGAGTGAATATTATGCAAGCAAATTTGAAAAAAATGTTGAAGAAGAGATTGAATGAATACTGCATGGATTATGATGGTCAGGTTTCTTCCATTTGAAATATTCTGTTAATGTTTTGTAGATAGTTTCTAATATTCTCCAGGGTAGGTAGTAGGATATTAGGATTTTAGGAGACATATTGTTCCTTGTCACATACATACTGACTGAAGTTTCAAATTATTGCCATGACTAATATCACAGTTTACAGAGGTGGTTACCACCACTGTGGGAAGAGTTACATTCCAGCCAGAGAAAGCTTTTAATTTTGAGTAGTTTGTTCATTCTAAATATTAATTTCCCCCTTAATCTGTACTATTTAAATTGGGATTCTAATTATTCAAAATTTAGCAACCTAAGTAAATCAATGTCACCTTTCATTAAACACAGGAAGATACATAATACCAGATTTGCATTTCAATCCATTTTTTCCACTGCCTTTTCAAACATCATTCTGCTTCTTACTAATCAAGATATATCAGTTTGGGCTGGGATGTAGCTCAGTGGCACAGCACTTGCCTAGCAAGTGCAACATCCTGGGTTCCATCCCCAGTAACAAAAAAAAAAGAAAAAAAAAAAGAAAAGTCAAGATACATCAGTTTAGTAATTTTACTATTATTCCACTCCTTGAGATTAGAAATAGTTTCTGAATTTAAAGGACAGAGGCAAATGGTGGGTCCTGATATTCCTGAGGTAAGTAGCCGTGAGCAGTATCATCTCACCGACTATTGGTTACACTTGTAATTCTAGCTAGTCAGGATACTGAGGTCTAGAAGACGACAGCTGGGAAATCAACTTAGGTAGAAGAGTTCTCTAGACTCTCAAATAAACAGTTAAAATAGGGTTGGATGTATGGGTCGAGTATTGGTCAAACACCAATAGTGCCATAACAAAGAAAGATAAATATTTTTGACATTGGCTTAGAGTAAGATCAGGTAAAAATATAACAATATAAATTTATGATAAGTTGTACTTAAAATTATGTGACTTATATAGTTATTACTTATTTGTTCAAAGAATTCTGACAGCTAATGAGTTATCTGACAATCACTATGCTCAATCTTTGAGAGGTACTGCTCTATAAGAAGCTAAAATTCGGTGAAGATGACAGATGAAACAACAGAATTTTACCATTCATATCCTCAGAAAATGTTAGAGAGCAGGAGCACTTAATTGAAATTGACTCAAGCTGTCCAGTAAAAGAGAGAAATGTTTGGGTTAAAAACAGGGAAAGAAGATTAAAAAATGAAATTCAATTGTATAAAAGACTAGTAAATTGTGTGTGAATTTAAAGGACTGGGGAATTTTGGGCTACTTTAGATGATGTACAGTGAATGTGTCAACCCCGTAAATGCCAAATTACAGAAATTTACTGCCTTACAGAGTATCATGGCTGAAATCAATGCTTTCTCTCAGTGAGGATCAAAAAGGGTTTTCAAAGAAAAACATCATAATGACACAGATTTAAAGAAGGATTCTTGTGTTTATTTAGGATGAAGAAATATGATCTAGCCTTCAGTATCTCCAAGCCATTTTGTCTTGTTTGTAGTCATATATAAACACTATCCACAGAAATAACTGTCACAGCAGGGCCTGTGGGTTGCGTGTTCAAAGCATTGCTGGCAACAACTACAGAGTAAACTTCACTAGCAGCTTGAAAGGGAGGCTGTGTTGACTCTGAATCAGTATGGAGGGTGTGAAAAATGGTCAACAGGAAAACAATATATAACTGTGAGAGAAGAGTGAGAGTGATGAGGAAGATTATGGGGTTTAGAGGAAAGAAGTAAAACACAACCAGAAAGCAACTTGACAGTAAATAATACTTTATTAAACAGAACTCTGGAGGTAACAGTGTGTGGAATTGTGATTGGACTTGACTCTATAAGTATCTGTGGGGCACTTACATGAGTTCTGACTTGTTTTGTTACACTGAAAATATCAAATGTTTCTTAAAGTACTGACTAGACTTTGATGTGTGATTCTTCTTTAACTACTTAACCTGCTAAGGTTAAGTGTGAAAGGTTAATTTAATGAGATACGTAGTCTTGCTCATATCTCATACCTCCCAGAGGGGAATTGATGTGATAGCGATATCCAACACAAAATATGGCTGTGGTAGTTGGCAATACTAAGAGGATGGCATAGGCATGAGCTGCATAAAAAATGTTAAGAGTATTCTGATTCTCTCTTATATAACTTTGTGTCATCATTTATTTTTGTCAGACTCATTTTCATGTTTTAGCAATCAATGTCTGTGCACATAGTAATATGTGGTTGTTAGTGATAGCATTAGTAATAGCTGTACAAATTCAGAGAATACATATAGATGACTGACCAATAGTGATACTATTCAATTTTAAATATTTCCAGTTTAATTTCTATGGTTAATCTTCTACATGTAAATAACACAACTCGGACAAGAGATAAATGCAATATAAAAGGCAGTAGAAGGGATAGCTTTGTCATGTGCTGATTACACACTATTAATTATCTATGTAAAGTTATATATACATATTTGTATACATACATGAGCAAAGACGTAAAATTAAATGTACTATTTTGCCTTTGGTATACAAAATAATATATAAATACTATTCATTCATGTTTTCAATACTACTTTATTTATTTACTCCTTTTGCAATTGCTTTTTTAATTGCATTATGTTTCAGATAGTGATGGTACTGTTAAAATGTCCTGTCCCATTCTTTAAAAAGTTTGCAATCTGGGCTCGGGATATGGCCTAGTGGCAAGAGTGCTTGCCTCTTATACATGAAGCTCTGGGTTCATTTCCCCAGCACCACATATACAGAAAACAGCCAGAAGTGGTGCTGTGGCTTAAGTGGCACAGTGCTAGCCTTGAGCAAAAAAAGAAGCCAGAGACAGTGCTCAGGCCCTGAGTCCAAGCCCCAGGACTGGCCAAAAAATAAATATAAATAAATAAATAAATAAATAAATAAGTTTGCAGTCTGAGAGATTAAATGTATATGTCTGAAACAAGACCCAAGTGCCTAGAACACAGAAACTTGTATTTATCTGGCAAAGGCATCCTGTCAGGCATAAATCAGGTCATTATGGGGAATAGGTCCATATTATGTGGTTGTGATTTTACTTCAAGATGGAAACTTTAATCAAGTAATAGTTGGTGAGATCTTCACATACACTTACTGGATTTGACAGCAACAGAGATCCAGAGAAAAATACTCCATGTATAAGTCAGGTACTGAAAGGCCTAAAATCTGTGATCAGTATGAAAGAGTGGATAATGTGTGGTTAGGGAAAGATTTATTTTTGCTCTACAAACAGATCAGAAAGAATCAAACCACAGACATAACCTTGATTCCATACACGACCTCTATAACAATAATAAAGCAAATTAATAAACATAATGGGAGTACAATCTTACCAGTAGCTGTTTCTTCTTAGACCATAGAGTCATAAAATTAGATATGTTTGAGAAAGGAAGGTCTAAACTGAGGGCAAGGACTCTAGTGGGCTCCAGAATCAAATAGAGTTCTTTCATCATTACTATCACCAATATAGATCTGCAATATAAAGGGATAATATGAATTATAAAGCATTAACAAGCAAATAGTCTAATGATATTTTGAGAGGGGGGGCTGGGATGGGAAGAGAGAGAGAACCAAGATGCAGTAATGCCTCCTTATCTAAATTTACTACTTATGGTTTAGTAAATCATAGTCAACTTTAATCCAAAAAGTTTAAGTGGAAAATATCAAAACGAAACAATTTATGAAATTAGTTTCAGAATGCTTATGAGTTTATTTATACCATATATACTACCTACTCATTATTCGTCGATACAAATATAATCTTCAAGAAGCAGTGGAGTCATGATAGACATGAAAAAAAAAGAAAAATTTGCTTCTGTACAGAAAGGTGTGCCATTAACAAAACTCTGGCAAGAAAGCACAGAGAGCTTATTCCTAATGTAGCAGGTTCTGCCCCTCTGCTCAGATTTGCTGAGTTCAGGTTCACAATCTGCTGGAGAATGGCTAGTTTCAATAAGGTAACATGTATTTACATTGGGTGATTTGAAACAAGACTAACAGTTCACAAGTAATCACAAAATATTCCTTTTATTCAATTTCTTTCTCTCTCTCTCTCTTTTTTATTCCAGTCCTGGGGCTTGGACTCAAGGCCTGAGGACTGTCCCTGGCTTCTTTTTGCTCTAGGCTAGCACTCTGCCACTTGAGCCACAGAGCCACTTCTGGCCATTTTCTGTATATGTGGTGCTGGGGAATTGAACCCAGAGCCTCATGTATGCAATGCAAGCGCTCTTGCCACTAGGCCATATCCCCAGCCCCAATTTTTTTCTCTTATTTTAACTATTGTTTTCAAGGTGATTTACAGGGGGGTTACAATTACATAAGTAAGGTAAGAAGTATATTTCTTTTTGAACACTATTCCTCCCTGTGAGTTTAGTGATCCATTGACTATCTTGGAATATATTCTCCTGTAGGCTTGGTCCTGTCTGCAAGAAATGAGTTATCTCAGCCAACTATAGTGTTTAGTTCTGAGGGTTCTCATAGTCTTTGTTCCATTAAAACCTTATTCAAACTAATGTATTCACTAATCTAGGTAGTGGGACTTTAGTAGAAGATCCTCTTAACATTGGTAATTTTTAATTAATAATGTATTGGCAAATTGGTGTACAGAAGGGTTACTGTTTCATATGTAAGTCAATGAGTACATTTCTTATTCAACTTGTTACTTCCTTCCTCATTTTTCCCCCTGCCTGACCCCCTACTCCACTCTCTTCACCCATGAGTTGTACAGTTGGTTTACAGCATATAGTTTTGTAAGTATTGTTGTAGCATTGGTTTGTCTTTTATCTGTTGTCTCTCCCTAGTTCCAATAAACATATATACAATATCCAGGGTACCAAAATCAGTTACAGTGACAACAGGGGTAAAACCACAGGGAAGAAAGACAAAACAAAAAGGCACAATTTCACATTGTATGTTGAAACTAAAAACAATGATAAACCACTTGTTTCAATAACGTGGAGTTTATTTCACTTAGCATTATCTTATGCGTTCATATGGACATAGCTATTGAGCTATTGTGATCTTCTGCTAGGATTATGCTAAATGTGTACTAATTATTCATGATGAGGGAAACCATAGAGTCTATGTTTCTTTGGGTCTGGCTCACTTCACTTAGTATAATTTTTCCCAAATCTTTCCATTTCCTTACAAATGAGGTAATGTCATTCTTTCTGATAGAGGCATAAAATTCCATTGTGTATATGTACCACATTTTCTTGATCCATTTATCTACTGAGGGGCATCTGGGTTGGTTCCATATTTTAGCAATGACAAATTGTGCTGTGATGAACATAGTTGTGCTGGTGGCCTTACATTGGTCTTTCTTGTAAACTTTTTGGTAGATGTCCAAAAGTGGGACTGCTGGGTCATAGGAGAGCCCTATGTTTATCCTCCTGAGGAACCACCATACTGTTTTCCATAGTGGTTGAACGAGTTTACACTCTTTGCACCCTTTTGGCCACATTCCCTCAAGCATTTGTTATTATTAGTCTTCCTGATAATGGGCATTCTTTCTGGGGTGAATTGGAATCTCAGTGTTGTTTTGATTTGCATTTCTTTTCAGGCCAGAGATGTGTCTCTTGGCCATTCTAATTTCTTCTTCAAAGAAGTCTTTTTTTAGATCTTTAGCCCATTTTTGAGGGGGTAGTTGGTTCTTTGAGGATTTGTTTTGGATTAATTTATTTTTTTGAGTTCTGCATGTATTTTAGATATGAGGCCTTTGTCTGTTATATGGCCAGTAAAGATCTCCCTATCTTTGGGCTTTCTATGTATCTTGCCATCTATGTCCTTTGCTATGCTGAAGTTCTGCAGTTTGATGCGAATGTCCATGCTTTATTTGATTTTTTTTGTGTGTTTCTGGATCTTTATTAAGAACATTTCATCCTGTGCCAAGGAGCCCAAATGTTTCTCCTATTACTTCCTGCAATCAAGGAGATGTACAGAAGGGTTCCAGTTTCATATGTAAGGTTGTGAGTACGTTTCTTGTCAAACTTGTTAGTTCCTCCTTTATTTTTCTCCCACCTTCCCATTCCCTAATCCATCCACCCCCAAGTTGTACAGACTCATACAAAAGCTTTGTACAAATAAAAAACTAGGCATCTCTAACAGAAGTAAAGTACACATTAGCATCAATTGTCTTCCAAATTTGGCAAATTGAAAACAGCTCTCAGCAGCATTATAAATGGTCAAATATGGTGGGTAACAGTGCAATTCATAAAGCACAAAAATCAATAGCATGTTCTCAAATAGTTTGCAAATGCAAGCTTCAGTCATTTGTGATTTTTCTTGAAAGAGATAAAGTTACAAAGTGCAATGGATACCATCTAAACCTAAATGTAAACATATGATTAATTCTTCATTTGTTTAAATGTTAAATCCTACATTTAAAAAATATTTTATTGTAAAGTTGATATACAGAGGAATTACAGTTATGTATGTCAAGTAATGAGTACATTTCTTTTTGAACAGTGTCAACTCTTCCCTCATTGTCTCCCAGGTTTTTCTCTCTTAACCCTCTCCTGCACAAGTTATATAGTTCATTTTCAACATAGTATCAAGTGAGAATCACTGCTGAATTAATTCATCCTTTGCCCCACATTTCAATGTACCCCTTTACCCTCCTCCAAACAGATAAACTTGCACATAAGACAAAAGGTACAGAAGTCAAAAACAGTGACAAAGAGGAAAACAATCACAAAAAGAAACCTCTTGTGTCCATTTCTTGGAGTTCATTTCGGTAGACATCATTTTATATAATAATATGCACATCACTATTGAGCTTTTGTGATCCTCTCCTAAGAATCTCCTCTTTGATCTCATTTTTAAAGCTGGAGTAGATTCAATTCAAAAAGTTTGTGGTTGAGTTTAAAGGAAATGTTTAAATGAAATAATCTGAAAAACTTCCACTGATTATTTTTAATTATTTTTTTGGAGATGCTGGGATTTGAACTCAGTGTATTTGGGCGTGCTAGACAAGAGCTCTTCCAGTTGTGTCATGCCACAATTACTGATAACTTTAGTTTGTTTCTCAGCTAGGGCCTCTCACATTTGCCTTTCGAATCTTAGACTGAGATCTTCTTACTATAGATTGTCCAGTATACAGGCATGAGCTAATATTTCAACCTAGAAACTATTATTGAAGTGTGATCACAGGTTTAAATAACAGTATAATTTAGACCCATGTCAAACTGCCTTTATAACCTGTAGGACATTTTAAGTCAAATCCTCTGGCCTGCTTAGAATCCTACATAATTTTATGCACAATAGAAGCTGTGTTTCATCAAAATGATAATCACCCTACTATGTTATTGAATTAAGAAAGTACTTACTGAGCAGTTTACCAGCTAGCTTTCAACCTAAACTGAACAAAGCATATTTTCCCTGTCAATAATCTTGGTGAGTTGATTTTGCCAAATTGTAACTTATCAGGAAAAGAATTTTAGTCCTTGTAACAGACGGTTTTGAAATATATTTTGAACAGCAAAAAATTGCCTATTGCCTCAGAAATCACACTCTATGTTCTATTTGCAGAGATAGCCTACGAGATAAAACAGACCTGTTCTAACTCCCACAAAGATATACATTTCAATAGGCATACAAATCATGATGTCTAGAAAGGATCAGATGGGCTAGCAAGTCCTGACAACCAAGCTTATCTGGGATTCTTTATTTAACCTAAACTAACTTCAGAAATGCAAGATAGGTATGCTATTTCCAGCAAAAGCAAGTTTTAGTATATGTTCTCCATGTTCTCTTTCTCCTGCAAAACTTGATGCTCTTTGTAGATTAAATTTTATAGCAAGAAAACTCTACTCTTGAGAAATTAATTTAAAAAATGTTGTTCAAAGACATTTCTCTCCAGCTATGGAGTGGTACAGGCAACATTTTCTAGGGCTGAGTCTGTAGCTTTTCACTATACATGTTTCCCTCAGCTTTGAATTATCCAACCTGATTACATAACTATTACCCTAGCTCTAATCCATTTTTGCTTCTGGACATCCTTGTACACTGTGTTCTATAATAAACAAACCTCAGGCTAGGAATATGGCCTAGGGGCAAGAGTAATTGCCTCCTATACATGAAGCCCTGCGTTCGATTCCTCAGCACCACATATATAGAAAATGGCCAGACGTGGCACTGTGACTCAAGTTGGCAGAGTGCTAGCCTTAAGCAAAAAGAAACCAGGGACAGTGCTCAGGCCCTGAGTCCAAGCCCCAGGACTGGCAAAAAAAAAAAAAAAAAAGCAAACCTCTCCTTTGCTGAGGAATTCCTGAGACATCACAGTCATTAATAGAGTTAAGTAACTCTATAACCTCATAAGATCAAGCATAGAGACTCTAATTTTGTCAAGCTGTAAAGCTTCTATTTACTGAGTTTGAATCACAGAAACCATCTTATTTTTCAGTTTTTCTTGGAACTGTATTGCACTGTACACACAACATTTAAAATAGGATTTTAATTTGAGAGTGATTCTGGGGTCTGATGGAGAGTTGTAAAGGATCTAAAGTCATACTTTGCAACAGCATGGTCCAGCCTCATGCTGGCAAAAGAAAATAGACTTGATTGTACTTTATCTTTTACTGGTGCTTAAGAGAAATAAAAGTAGGCTCGTGGATAAGCTGCTCAATTTATCAGTTGGTAGTTAATCTAGGCATTTCTATGTGCCTAATCTCAGCTTGGCTATGTAGAAGGACACATGTAGACTCAGAGCTGAGATCAGACATACTCATAAGAGTAAGGAGCAAACCAAAAATGACTCTTAAGCAGGTCTCTAATATTTAATTTTTAAAAAAGAAGGGAGAAGAAAAAAATTGAAAGGAGGTATGGTATAACAAATTAGCTGTAATGAGTGATGAAATCATTTTATCTTTGATGACAGCAAAATGTGAAAAACAAAGATTTTTGGAACATTTCCAGAGCAGTATTTTCCAAATGGGTCCTGTAAAGTAATAAATAATGTTTTCCCCATCTCCTTTTTTTTTTTTTTTTTGGTAAAGGTGATGTACAGAGTGGGTTACAGTTACATAAATCAGGTATTGAGTACACTGGTATCTCCTTTAGAAAGCTAGAGAACATTCTTGTATGCCCCTCCCTTGACACTATGCTAACGTTTCCACATTCAGAGGGAGACAACTACTATGCATGGACTTTATCTTGGAAAGTGAGTCTTGGCTTAGTATACACCAACTTCACAAAATTATTGCAAAGGCAAGGAAAGCAAAACACTGAAAAATTAAGCAAATTGGCAATTTGTCCTAGAGCAAGAACACCACATGAACTGTAAAGCTACTACATGAATTAGAGTGAAACAAAAAGGTGGCCATTAAAGACCCAGAAGAAGAATCATCATTTCCTGGAACTAAGATACCAGCATGATGCACCATGGAAGATTGGCCAGGACAGATGAAGGACGCTTGCAATTTTACCATGGCTCTCAGGTACCAGGACACAGCACTGATAGAAATGGTCCTAAAAACCAGGCCTCAATCAATAATAGTATTTTCTTCTTCTGTAAACTAATTAGCTCAGGGGTCAGCACAGTTATTCCTCAGCTTCTTCTAGTACTGAGTAACCCAAACATACTTCACAGTGAATCCAGAGAATTCCTAGTAAAAGCCTGTAATCCTAGCTACTCAGGAAGTTCAGAACTAAGGATCAGAGAAAGCTCAGAAAAGTCCATGAGACCCTATCTTCAATTAATCAGCAAAAGCCAGAAGTAGAGCTGTGAATCAAGTGGTAAGAGCATTGGCTTGAGAGAAAAAGCTAAGGATAATGCCCAGAGCCTAATTTCCCTTAAATTCAAGCCTCAGTATTGGCATGCATAGAAGCAAGGACACACACACACACACACACACACACACACACATACACACACACACACTTACAGATATGCACAATAATATTTATGGCAATAAAAATAATAATAAATATGCATTCAATATCTTTAAAAGAACTCACACCAAATATGTAGGAGGAAATAGCTTTGCTTGTGTGGGTGCATGCAAACACACACACACACACACACACACACACACACACACACACACACTGCACCTAGGACTTAAACTCATTGCCTGGGCTTTTTTTCTTGAGCTTTGTGCTCAAGGCTAGCACTCCGCCACTTGATGCACAACTCCATTTTCAGGGATTTTTTTTGTTATTTGAAATTATAATTATCTGCTTAATAAAACTATACATCTAATCTAATATAATATAATATATATACATATATATATATATAATGAAACTATGCCATCTAATGATTTAAAGAACAGAGCTGAGATAGGAGATGTTTATGCAGAGCTGAAACTAAACTGCCCCCCCCCACATACTACATTCTATCCCCCTTTTCTGATTATCTCACCTGATGGTATATAAAAATTATTTTACTATGTGACCATAAAAATATCAATTCTACTGCCTCCAATAAGAGATCAATAATCGTTTTCATGACATTAAGTTATTTGTAAAAACTGTCGCAATCTTAAAATCATGATTGCAGAAACAGTGTAGTCATGCCTAGAACAGATAAGAAGGTCCAAGGACCTCACAGGCTTCACTATAACAAACGAATGGAAAGCAGATTTATTTTAGAAAAATCCCATACTTTTTCCCTCTGTGTATGCTTAGATTTCTTATACAAATAACAAAAACATTCATTTCAAGAATAAACCCCTTAGAAAAAGCCCAACAGCTGATAACTCCTAAGTTTTATGCACACTTTTTTCTACTTCAATCAATTTCTTACAATTATCAATTTCAAACACATTTAAGCAGGACAGTCTTGTTAATGTGAGCACAAGAGTCTGTTAAGTGTTCCGAGCTCTGCAAGGTTACCTATATCCCATGTTGCTTTTGGTTTCCCATCTCTTCTTTGCTTCACACCCCCATGCAAGCTTCTTCTTCTTTCGAGCAGCCTGTGAATTTTCAGCTTCCTTTTTGGCTTCTACAAACCTGTAGCAGGCAGTTGCTTTGGCAGTTTTTACACCAAGCTCTCCTATAGCTAGCTGGTTGCTGAGGTCCTCAGCCTTCTCAACATCCCACTCCTCCACAGCCTGGTCTATTCTCTTTTCAAGACCTGACTTTTCAACCTTTTTCTTTTTCACAGGAGGTTCAAATCTATCATTGGCTCTGAAATACTGAATAAGCTCCTTCCATTGGGCTTCATTTGAGGACTATTCACTATGAGATTCTTTTCATTCTTCAACTTATCTTTTCTAAACCACTTTCTTTTTCTCCCTCTGAATCTTTTTTTGATAATTAATAAATTTCTGTATTTTGCATAAGAAATAACTTTCCTAAATCTGCTTCAGTACATAGTGTGTACAGAAAGGTAAGATGTGAAATACACTTCTAGTATATAGGTTGTAGCCACATTTTCAAGCTCCCATCCCAAGGCCTATCAAATAGGTAAACATTACATCTCCTTTTCTATTTGTCAAAATGATCTCCAGAAATATTTCCAACACATGTCCTACTCCCACTTACCTTCTTTGTTAAGCTTAATAAGAGGGACATTATGCTTCCTGCTGTAGGTTGGTCATGCTGCCTCAGTTTTGGTCAAAATAAGAATGTGTACTATAATTTATACTTGGGAAGGTTTATTTCAAATATTAAAATCTTGGATTTCTTACAAGTTTACTTTTACCTCAATAATAAGTTTACTTTTACAGTATACTGATCATGCTTAGTTGGTCCATGTATCATTTAGCCAGAAGATATTTCTTTATACCTAGAGCACTTTAGTAAAGAAGTAACTGCTGGAAGTTTGTAACAGAGTTTGCATAGAGATGCTTATATTTAATTTTAAAGATCATATCCATGTGTATTTGTACTGCGTAACAGTTCTTGTAAACAACTTTTATTCAGGTATTAATTAGGAGTAACTGAAAAACATGGAAGTTCAAATAGATTTTTTAAACCCACTTAAATATTGCAAAAATGCATATTTTTTGGATGAGCGGGTAAGACTTCTCAAGAAGCTAGATCAAATAAAGCAGCTGGCCATCCAAATTCCTCCAAGGACCAGAGTTGCAGGAAGTCATTCAGCCATTTTTTTTCCATTTTAAAGGAGGAAATGTATTTACAGTAAAGGAACTTTTCTAAGAAGGACCCTAATAATTCTCTTTTAAGTATCAGTGTCCATAGGCTTTGTCTTTTTGCTTCTCTTATCTACTCCTAATGCTTAGATCTTTTGAACATGTCATTCCACTAATAAGTAACTGACTTGTTCTTATCAACAATGTTGTTGCCTATGGTGCTATTTTACTCTCTCTTTGCACACACACACAGAGACACATCTAATTCCTCGAGAAATTCTATATAAATATATAAACATAGTCTGGCTTAGGTTACTACACCAAATTCTAGTCTCTATTGCTGACCATCTGATTGACTGATGCACCACTGTCTCAAATTAAAATTTATTACGTGGAATGCATCATTTTCATTACCACCACAAACCCTCCTTTTCTGCCCATTTTCTTCCTGACAGAATATTTTATGACTTTATGTCACTACTGTTAAGTGACTCAGGTCAAAACTAGGCTTGGATGTTAATACTTGTAGAATAACTTGAGCATCTAAACCTGGAATTCAAAGTTTAGGGGAGTGAACAAATGGTACTATACAAAAATATCCTGAAAGAGTTGAGTGCTTGCCTAGCAAGCACAAAGACCTGGATTCAATCCCCAACAAGTGAAATAGGAAAGGTTGCTAAGCGCTATTTGTTAAACTACTTGATGAAATTGGATTAAGTCTGGAAGAAGCCTATGTTTATTTGAATATTATATTATTGAAAAGCTTTGGCTACCTAGTTTATAAATTAATAATTGTGTTGACAGGTTCTTTTTTAAAACAGTATTTGAGGTGGAACTTGCATTTACTAGAGCTACATGCCTAGCCCAAATTGTTTTTTGAAAAATAGTAATAGCAAAAATCGCAAGATCTTTTCAGAGTAGTTTTTATTTTAAAGCAAACTGAAAACCAGAGTATGGAAAAATGGCAAATAGCTTAATAACAAACAGGGAAAGGACTACTGATTGGCCACATCCATTACTTCTCATTTATACCTCCATTCTCCAAACCCTTCCTGTCATCCCAAGCTTGAATATAGTCCTAGTTAGTTTGGTCAAAAACTGACCTTAAGGAAACATCCCTCAAAGATTGATTACTATTGAAAAAGAGATAGTAAAACTCATCACCTCCTTCATTTAAGAAAATGAAAAAACCCAAAAACGTGGTAAGAGAAAACTAAAATTCTTATAGCTGACTGGAGAGTAGATCTTGATCTTTCCATTTAAACAGATAAATTCATATCTACAGGAGCCCACTGGACTAAAACCAAATTGAGCCCATTACTCATTCCCTCTCCGGCTCTTCTTATGGCTCTTCTTGGACCTTTCTGGAGACTTAGAGTAGCTCCTATGTCTGTGACTACGGTGATGACCTGGGGATTTGGAGCGAGATCTGTGCGGTCGATCTCGGGACCTGCTTTGGTGACGTCTTGGACTCTTGCTCTGATGCCTTTCTCAGCGAGGAGAGGGGCTTCTTCTTTTGGGTGATCGATTCTGCCTTCTGGGTGACCGGCTCCTACTCCTGTAGCCCAGTGTAGGAGATGGCCGGGGCTTGTCTAGGTCTAGGTAATTTCTCCGGGGGTGATCTGTTGATGACACTCTTTCCAGCTTCTTATCATCTTCTTCCTCTTCAATGGACTCCATATCATCCATGTCTTCTTCTAGAGCACTCACTTGAGGTTCCAGCTGCTCAGCCTCCTCAAGCACATAGCGTTTCTGTAGCAGGGGAAGAACAATATCACAGACTCTCCATGTACAGTAGTTCATCAGTGAACTCATCTACATGCATTAGTTCAAATTCTCCATTTTGGTTCTGGCTCTTGTACAAAGGCTACGAATACTTGTAGCAATCAATTGCAGTGCCTGTCAGCCTCATGTAAAGTGCCCCCAACATACGAACATACTTGAAATCTTCATTATTAATAAATTCAAAAATGATATCCTTCTCAAGTTGAATCTGAAGCATCTTGAAGGTTAAACACAAAAAGGGAGTTGGTTTTATGTTTCCACCATAGACGCCACCGACAAACCTCAACTCCACGGCTTTATCCACTACAAGTTCAGCTGTAAGCCCAAAGCACTCTTCTTTCCAGTACTTGGACTCATAGACTCAAGTCTGAATGATCTTCTCCACCAGATACTGAGGGTTGGTGCATGGATGCTATGCGCATCCTTCACCGTATGGTTCACCATTTGAGAACAGTTTTCCCTGTGAATCTTGAGGCTGAAGTTTTCTGTTCAGAATGTTTTTTATGCAATTCTTGAAATTTATTGCACGTATTTATGGGAATTCCAGAAGGGCACTCTTCATATGCATTAGCCTGGACCCCGGGATCAGTTTCTGGCCCATCTTCAGGGAACTCTGAGGCATCTGGTTTCCTACTGGTCCCATTCTCCTTAACTGCTTGAACGTTAAATTTGGGAGTTCTTAGGTATGTCTTCATTTTCAGAATTGGACTTAGTATCACTTTCATTTAGGCCAGGAGGCAGTAGCCACTCCATATCCTTTCTTCGACTGGGAAACGGCTGCCCAGCAGCCATCTTAGCACTTTCAGTTTTGTGATAGATAATTGGAAGTAAGATTCTAACAGACTTTTCTGCCAGACTAGTTTTGAACTACGATCCTCAGATCTCCAGCTCCTGAGTAGCTAGGATTACAATTGTGAGATACTGGTGCCTGCTTAGATAATTAACTTGGAGAACAAAAGATCCACCAGTCATTATACAGTGTCTATGTCTTATAATAAGGATAGAGAAAAAAAAACATCAGAGGTGCTGGATATTAATAAAAATTCTTGGTGAAAATGACAAAATTATTCAAAAGATAATTTAACACTGAAGTCAAAGCTCTGAAAACAAAGAATGCATTAGCTATTTTATTTTAGGCAGTTACTGAAACTCTTGGTGCTTCAACTTCCTTATCTATGAAATAAGAGCAACAGGAGTATTTAGATTTCTGGATACTTGTGAATAGCTTTAAAAACAATACCTGGGAAGCCCTTAACACCGTGACTGCCACAGATTAAATGCTTAATAATACAAATGATCACTACTGTCAATAGTTTTGTGCCAAGAATAAAAAACTCCCTTTTACCTAGTTTAAATAAATATTCTCAGTTTATTTCTATGGATACCATTGCCAAACTTACAGTCTTGTAGGTAGTTAAAGAAGTCCAGAAAATTAGTCTCTGTTCTGGAATATGATTCTGCACAACCTCACATTTAGTTATCAATCATGTGCCTGTGTTTGGATGTGTATCCAATTCAGTTTTGTCATTCTAAGATGTTTTCTTTATTTAGATAAAATAATTTTCAGGCAAGGCATAGACTAATTTCAGTACTTTGTTCACAGTGAAAGCTTCCAAATCCAGAAGGACATAATAAACAAGGTCATAATTTGCTGAGCTGACAATACACAGATACCAAACCCAGCCTACAGATGGCCATTGTACTAATATTCAGTGCTTCACTCTGTCAACCAATAAAATTCCTTCTTATAGTTACATATTTTTGGCAGTGCTTCTCTGCAGAGTCCTGATTAACACAAACACACACACACACACACACACACACACACACACACACACACACATTTGCCAATTTATGAAACATTTTCCTAAAATGGAAAAATCAAACCCAATAACCAATAATCTCATCTTTCAGTATGCTTTCATGTTCAAAGAACATTATTCAAGTTGAAGAAATTATAGTCCCTCTCCTGTTGAAATGTAGGCATAAAATTAATGATGGTTAACTTTGGGTGTGGACTCAACTGCATTGAGGGATTCCTTAGAAGACTGGCCATACATGCCTCTGAGTGTGTCTATGAAGATTATCCTAGAGAAGACTGGCAGTTGAGTTGGCCAAGTGACCGAAATAACCTCCCTATTGGTGTGGATAATGATGTCTATTAAACAGAGGTTCAAATGTAATGAAAGAGAAGAAGTGGGAAAATATGTGACTTGGCTCAACCCTTATCAAAAAGGTGCATGATTCTGCAGCTGCTACCTGTGGATACAAATCCTGCAATTCATCAGCCTTTGAATGTAGATCCACACCAGTATTTGGAAAGAAGACTTTCATATCTTTGGATCCTACTGGTGACTGCATCATCTGCTTTTTATTTTTCTAAGGCTAACAGCTTCTTAGACTGTGCAGATACCAAATCCCTAACCCTCCAGCCTACAGATGGCCATTGCATTAAGATTCAGTATCTCACTCTGTCAACCAATAAAATATTTCCTTCTTATAATTTCAACATTTGGTTGCGCATGTCTGCAGGCATGGGTTAATCACACAGACAGAACACACACACACACACACACACACACACACACACACACACACACTTTCCAATTTATAAAACATTTTCCTAAAATAGAAAAATCTAATTCAATAACCAATAATCCCACTTTTCAATATAAAATAAGAACCTTCTGGGTACTATTTAATACTTGTGTGTCTGGACTAAATAAGGAAAAAAGTGCAAGGCCTCCTCTAAATGATAGAGTATACATTTATTATGGCTTCAGTGGAGCAAAAGTAACCATCACACATGGAATAATTGTAAATGAAATGTAAACCCAGATAGAGAGTAAAATGGAAATCAACAGGGAACTAAAAGGCAACCGACAAAAAGTGAATTTTCTTGGCAAATGGACCACTGTGAAATATAGTAATAAAATGTGTATTCGGAACATTTTGAAGTGCAATGTAAGAGCAGGAGACAGTGTTTGCATAGCTCTTCCATGGAACTTAAATGGAAGCATAATGAATGGTTTAGTTAGAATTTAAGTTTCTTAATGCAGAGTAGAATGAACACATTCACTTGTAATTATAATTCAGAATTCTTCCTCTGCATAGACAGTGAGTCCCAAACCAAAGAGAGTGAGACTTAAATCTAATGGCATGAGAGGTATGCTGATTTCATTCTTCTTATTACAAATACAGCTCTCTGGGGCACAGTTTTCTGGTGAAAATTCATGTAGTCTTGTGCAGTATGAGCCCTTATTTCAAAGCATTAATAATACATTACAGAGACAAAAGAATGTGCTAAACAATAAACTCTAACAGCACTGAACTATGGTGAAAAAGCCCTCTTTTCTCTGCACAAATCACACTGCATTGTTGCCTTGTCATCAAACTTCCTTTTAGTAACATATTATTATATTTAAAATTTGAATTGCCTAGATATGATCAGGTGAAAGAGTCAGATTCTTCACAATGTGGCAGCATTGCCTAGGGACCATTCCCGTTGCATTCAAGCACCTATGACTGAAGGATTTAAAAAAAAAAAACCACGAAACTCTATGCTAACTTTTTCTAATTTTCTCCTTTCTCCAATATTTTAGGTCTTCTAAGAAATTGTTCTTAGTGAAATAACGTGGATTCACACAGAACATGAGAAAAGTCAGAAAACCAGATTCATAATAAATCTATTGGCAGAAATAAACACTTTAAAGTTCCAATGGAGCATTTAATATATAGATGAGCATTTTTATTGTTATAAGTTTATTTTTTAAAGCAATTGTCTTATGGGCCATAGAAATTTGCACATCATAAACATCTATGAATATATCTTGGACCCTAGATTTGATGTTAACAGCAGCAGTTTCACACCAGGAGTATACTCTTATATCCCAATTCCAAGTTAGTTTATTTCTCTGTGCAAGTTTCCTCACTTATAGAACAGGTTTATCTTACAATTTTATTTTTCCTGCTCTTGATTATCCATTTTACACTGTTTTCCTAGAATTGGGATAGCTAATTGCCACATTCAGACTTTAATGATACCATATGATTCAACTTAAGGAATTCTAGTAAACAGATCTATCAGAGAACTGGTCTAAGAGAGAACCGTCAAGAATTATCTGATAGATATATTTAAAACATGGAAGAATAGAGAGAAAGCTTTGAAGACAAGCCAGACTTTGGACCCCAGTTTCTCCACTTATTAATTTTGGGACAGAAAAAAAATGTTGCTATAATTTTCCTGAGGCATAAAGAAAAAGTTCTGCCACACTTAATGGTTTTCAGTAACAATGAAGATTACTAAGTCATGTATCTTAAATCATGTAGTTGATGAGAAAAAAATAGAGATCTAATCAAGTTTGTGTATTTTAATTAGCTAGAAATAGATTCTGAAAGAGCTGTTGAGTCTCAGAAACCTTTCATAGACTTTACTGTACAAAACCCTTAGTTAATTAAGAAAGTTCTCAGAAACTCTACACATACATATAATAAACAAAATTAGTAATATATTATCTATTAGTTGTTGCTTAAAAGAGTTTTGATTCAACATGTCAATTCATAAACTGTATTTGTAAGTACAATTAACCTCAATGAACATCAACACAGATGCCCTTCAATGAACAAATATATTAATAAATTATGTGATATATATGATAGATAATAGAATTATATTTATGCATATAGAATGCAATTATCCTTATCCATCAAGAAAAAATGATATTACATCATTTGAAACGAAATGGATGGACTTGTGAAAATTACCTTACATGAAGTAAGTTAGGCCCAGAGACAAAAATGATGCTTGTTTTCTCTCAAATGTAGACACTTAATGTAATTTATTACACACATATATACATATGTAAGCATATACAAGATGATATGCATATGTACATGGATATATTAACTGAAACATGACATATACCAGGGAGAATTTCAGTGGTATAATTCATTTGCAGAACTAACTTGAGTCTAACAAAGTAGATACCAGAAAGCTGAAACTTGTGAAGTAGGTGGGATATGAGTTCAAGTGGAGAAGTAGAAGAAAGAAGAGAGGAAGGATAATAATATTCAATGTATATATGTGAACAGGGGCGACTGATGAAAATCAATAATTCATCACACTGAAACCAGAGGAAAAATTGAAAACTCACAGTGACTACTCGAGGCATCTGGATAGATGATAGGCATTAATTTCAACTTGTGATATAAACATAAATATTCCTAGTAACTATCTCCATTCCATACACAGTAGTCAAATATACTTGAAACATCTGTTAAGTTCTAAGCTCTCCATTACACTACTAGTTAAAATATCCTTGTTATCAGATAAGCAAGTGGCTATAATTTGCTAAGAGAATATTGTAGAATTGGCTACGTTGTTCACTAATATAAAAATATAAGACAAAATGAGCACAATAAGTCTAGCAATAAAAATTAGAATATGTGAATGACAGGTTTCTTATGTTTAGATTTAAACCCTGAGGGAAAAAGATACTACATGGTGCATGGTGAGTTTTAAAGCAAATGATAGAAGTAGTGTGATAAGGCCTTTAAATATTCTTAAAATATATCCACTATCCATTAATGATCTTTGCAATGGAGCCTGATTACTGTGTGTCTTAGTTTCTGTTTTTATTTTTAATTTTATTTCTTCATGGAACCATAACTCAGTAGGGAAATAAAGGTGTGTTTGGGAAGTATCTTTTAGTACATTTTATAACCTCCTGTAAGGATAGCCTCGATTTTAGTGTCAAATTAACTTGACTTTTTAACACAAATTTCACATCTTTATTGAAACTAAAACTAAATAGTGAGGATCTTTTCCTCATTTTATTGAACATTCTGGAAGAACATTGATTTGGAATACGATATTATTAAGCCTGAAGCCTGGTTCAAAGGTGATTGGAGAATATTCTGTACTCTGTGGACTGCTTCTGTGAAAGACGCCAATGAGTTTAGCAGGGCATGTTCAAGGACAGGGGATACCTCACAATGGTCACTCTATAATATCATTTCATTTCAGTACTATCTCCTTGTTCCTGGTTCCATCCAGTTCTCCACCTGAACTACCCTGCTTGAAGAGTTACAAGCATTATTAAAAGAATATCAAAGAATATTTTAAAGACAGTAAATCCATGGAATGTAGAGTAGACCCCTGTTGGGTAGTTGTCTGTCTATATCTATCTATCTATCTACCTATCTCTCTGTCTGTCTGTATGTATGTATTTATATGTATACATGTGCATATATACATATGTGTTATATACCATTTGCTAATGGAATGATATTTTCCAAAACAAATTTGCTTTTGAAAGACTTTATAGTTAGTGCTATAGCTACAAAACATTTAGAGTTTTTATATGAAAATAATTCAACTATCATCTGGACACACATACACACGCAAACACACATATACACGCACACATATTACATAGCATGTACAGTTAAAGATGCATAAGTAACAAATAGAAATGAATCAACAAGGAAAGCAGAATTTACAGAATTAAAAACACTGTTTCTTCAACAGATTCTTGTGTTATCTGAATACCTTCTCTCCTTTCCCTTGACCACAATGGGAAAGAACTTTCACTATGGCCCTCCAACTTCAGTCCTTAGGTCAGAAATTATAGCCAGTAACCAACCTGGAAGTTTCTATTCATCAGTCTGCTATTTTATTTTATGCTTCCTTCTTAGAAACTCCTTTCGTCTACCTCATATTGGTTACATTATCATATTCATGATCATGATCATCAGCATCACCACCACGACCACCACCATCATCATTGTCATAAATTTTTAAATGATCTGTCCAGGTATTTTTCTTAGATCATTAATAAAATTCTGAGAATGTCTTTTCAGCTGACAAGAACAGGAAAGCTGAAGTAGCAGGCACAGTGCCTCGTGTATGTAATCCCAGCTACTCAAATTGCTGAGATTTGAGGATTGAGGTTTAAAGCAAGACTGGGTAGGAAGGCCCATGAGATTTTATCTCCAAATAATCACAAAAAAGTAGGAAATAAAGCATGGGTTAAAGCGGTATATTGTTAGTCTTGAGTAAAGACCCTAAGGACAGTGCCCAGAATGAATTCAAGTTCTAGTTCCTGCACAACAAACACCCACAAGAGAGAAGAGAGTGGGGGGGAGAGACAGAGAGAGAGAGGAGAGAGAGAGCACTAAACACTAGCAAATATGTGTGTGTATGTGTGAAAATAGTGAGAGGATAACTAAAATAAATGCAAAGGAAAACAAAATACTAACCCAGAAGAATGGAAGAAACCAATCTTTAACCCTAACCCTGTTTATATGGATAGGAACCCGAAACAACCACTAAAATGGAAGTCATGTGGACCTAGCGAAAATAGAATGTCAGAACTGGCTGCAGTAGAAAATGCAGTTCTAGTGAGCCTTGGACTCAGTGTGGAGATTTTGGTGTAATAGTGACTCCCATGCATAGCAAGCTAACACTGAAGGAAATCCATAGTATTAATTTTAACTATTTTGGTGAGCTAGACCTTAGTACCATTACCATAGAGGGTGTAATGTATGAGATTGGGCTTCTCTGGAGACTTGAAAACAAAGAATATTCCCAATTTAGGGAGCCCATGGCCACCCACCTTAATGTGTAGGTGGGACACTGTCATGGAAGGTAGTGATGGACACAAGGAAGGAAGACACAGGCTTGTGGAGAACACAGCAGGGCACTTAGGCTGTGGTGGATGTAGTGGTTGCAATGGTGTCCGAGGGAGGGGGTAATCCCTCATTCCTCTAAGAGTCCACCACTCAGAGACAGTCTCAAGTAAAAAGATGAATTTATTGGGGAAGTTCTGGATGGACCAGCACCAGGTTTCAGAAAACCATATAACACAGAACAGGACAGTGGTACAGAGACTTACTTCCAGAGGATTTCCAAGTACCAACAAACCAATTCAGCTCCAATGGAGAGCTGAATTGGGACTCCATGGGGAGGACAGACACAGACTCAAACATGTGGCATGGCATAATGATGCCAGAGCTGGCTTTCCCCTAAATAGGGTCAGGGCAGGCGGCAGGGTCACCGGAAGCTCCCAGTTTCAAGCATATGAGAGACAGGTTCAGTAACCAATAGGCTATGTGCCCACCCCTGTCTGTAGGGGTTCAGGAACTCCCATTACCTGAGAATGCATCTTCCCTTCCTGTAGGAATCCAGGCATGCCCATCAAGAACTGGCACTCGGATTGGAGGGGGTCATTATTGTTTACAGTGAGAGAGAATCTCCCCAGAATTCTGAGCAAGGGGCTGGGGAGATAGTGGAGATGGAGTCAGCTTCTGCCCTCTTTTACTGGCCAGATAGGACCTCTATATTACATTCCCTTATTTTTTTTCTTGTACATAGAAATCAAATCATTGATTTCTTTTGGAAAGCTTAATCTTGACTAACTTTGAATTCAGACTTTTCCTATTTTGCAGAATCATAAAGTGATTCCACCCACGGGCTACTGGGGAGAGCAAAGATAAGACAAGGGTCAGTCCAATGGGACTGCTGCTCTCAAGCTTGCACCCAGAAAAAAACCGGTTATCTGTGCAGTCCACCCCCAAGAGGGGTACAGGTGTTTTCACCTGTTTAAACCTCAATCCAGTAACCTAGGCAACTGGAAAACCTGAAGGGAGTTACCTCCCTCCCTTCTGAGGTCACACTCTAATCCATCTGGATACACCTCCCACTCCAGCCATTGCCTGGGAGAGGCTCTCTAGCCTGCCATGCATGCTTTTCAATTTTCTTAATAAGTTAGTCAACAACTGTCAACTGAGAGTGGGAAGGTTACCACAGAAAGAATGTCCTCCCAAAATCTTAGTTTCAGCAGATCCAGAGAGGCCTTCCAACAGGAATCAGCTGGATGCGATGGAGTCCTATCTGCTTTTACCACAGTAGGGGTGCACAGGGTGAAGCTGTAGATTCTTCCAGATGACTGTCAGGCTATACTCCATCTTAACCCAAATGGGATGTGTAGTGAACTTGGCAGCAACAGGCAGCAGTGTCTCCCAGTGGCTCCAATAGAATGTCACACCTCCTGCTGGGCTGCCTGTAACTTTCTGCATAGACTGGTAATTGAAGCTTAACTTACTGCCTAGCTTGAGCAAAATCTTCTACTATTTTCCTGGTTGCCTTTTAAGTACACTGGCTTTTCGAAGCTGGTGCCCCACTGAATTTCAAAACAGCTTTAGGCAATCAATGGCCCTTGGGTAATTTTGCCAGGGCAACAATTTTTAGTAATCAAACATTTTCAATAAGGCTAGGATTTTTTAGGTCAACATAGAAGGTTTGGCTTCTAACCATCTCTCACAAGTACAGTCTCTTCTCTTGTATACTTGTTAGCACTGCTTTTTATACCTCTGGTTTATCCTGCCTCCTCTTTTAAAAATAGCTCTAATCCCTAGATCCTTACAGGGAGCTGATGGGCAAAGATCATCCATCTTCTGTAATTTCTTCAGGCTGACTCAGGGACATTGATCTTACCTAGCCAGGAACCTATATTCTTACCCTATTTTACCAAGGGCCTGCAGGATCAGATGTCCATTAGGAGCTTACTCCATACTGGAAATCACATTTAACATTTAACTTTTAACAACTATGCAGACTTCTTTTTGGGCTATGGCAGTGTAGCCTTCAACATTCTACTTTGCAAAAGCATTTTTCTGACTGGCTGGGAAAACTCATCTCTGATGACCTAACAATGCCTAAATTACCTTTGTAGGCCTTAGATCTCAATAAAGACAATCTCAGGTCCACAAACTTCCTTTCCTGAACAGATATGCCAGCTCAAAATTCTCACTGTCCCCTAGGGCTTTGACCAGATGCAAGGGGTTGGGATTTTAAGTTATCCCCCTATGTGACAAAGTTTAGCTTTACTACCCACTATCACAGATGACTGGCAAGTTCCTGCCCAGTAGACAGACGTGGGCATTAGAAAGGCATGTTTACAAACTATTCTTCCCTTCTCTGATTAATGTTTGAAGGGCCAGGCACACATGACTCTAGGGATCTCTGCCATCCAAGCAGTGGCTTACTGCCTCTGGATGCTCCATCCCTTTTGTCCCAGGAGTAACTTTTCCATTTTGAGGTTAATACACCTTTGGCATTTCTCTTGGTCTGTCCCTGGACTTGGACTCAGGGCTGGAGTGCTGTACCTAAGCTCTCGTCCACTCTGCCACTTTGAGCTCTAACATAACTCTGAGCCCAACACTCTCCTGGCCGATTAGAGAGAAAGAGTTTCACAGGGATTTTTCTCTTCCCGGGCAGGCTGCAAACCGCCAATCATGAGTCTGTACATGAAGTCACTTACTCCAATTAAAAGCAACAAGGTGGTCCACACAGAAGTTGTTTTTAAGCATGATCTTACCTGGAACTTACTAAGGACCAAAGTTGTTAGCATTTCCCTAGCCTCTGGTCCTCAGCTCTTCCCACTAGTCCCCAGATCTACCCATACCTAATGAGCCACTCCTACTCACTACCTACCTAATTCCCCTTTACCCCCCAGAGAGAAGCTGCCACCTGGATAAGGTGCAGATGCAATGTAGCTCCCTCTCTCCCGTGGGAACTATGACCCCACTAATAATCCTCCTTATGAACCTTCTTCTCCTGTCTGTGATTATCTCCGCATGGTCCTCTGGGATGGCCAGGAAATATCCTTTCATTGGTGCCAAACCTGAGATAGGTTCCCCATTGGATTTGCTCCCCCATTTCTGGGGGGTCCAAGCTGTCCCCGGGACCTATTCTGCTGTCCTAAGCCCACCCAGAGGACCATCGAGGTAACTTCTCCTGGCCAAGTGCTCTACTTCCATCCACCAAGACAATCTAAAAATTTGCCCACACACCCAGGGTAAGTGATCATCTAACCAGGGGCTCGATCCAATTTTCTGATTTACTAGGGCCACAGGGCCATGGCTTCTGGGTCACACTCTGTGCTCAGTCCGCACTTGGTCCAGGACACACAAACTGGGGTGACAACCTCAATGCTGATTGTCTCCTACATTTCAGCTGACAAAAGTAATACTGAGGACACTGGTATTTAACTCCTCAGCTCTGCTAATCAGTTACCATGGGAGGGGCACAATCATTCACTACAACAGATTTGAAACTCCACCCAGAGTGAGTGACCATTAGCCAGGAGCTTGAATTTTCCAAAAGGCTACTGGGCCACCGTAAATCTTGACTCCAAGTTCCGAGCCCGACTCCCAGGTAAGTCCACTGGGCTGCTGACCTTAAGCCACTGGGCTAGGTCAAGGAGATCAGCAATTGTGGTTTTTTGGAGTCAACTGATCTCTAGTTCAGTTCCGTTGGTCACTCCTCAAGTGGGGGACAGTCTAAAATGCTTTAGGAAAAGCTGTTCAAGTGTGAGGCCAATCTTACAAATTTGTAATATTTTACAAGATTCACATAACTTCTATGAGCGCTCATACAGATGGAGTTCTCTCTCTCTTTCTCTCTCTTTCTGCCACTGTCTAAACTCTGCCTGCCTGCCTGTGATATAAGATGAGCTTGTACTAGCTCCCGAAGGTATTTGTTTAACATCTACTTTGAAAGACACAAAGAAAAGTTTTCTGTTCTTGTTATTGATGTTTGTTAAGGTTGGAGATTCGGTTAAATTCTACTTGTTGTTGGCTAAATCCTAAGTTTTCTCTAGCATTGACGACATGGTGGACAATAGAATTGATTTTAGCAAGTGCCATTTTGGTTCCATCAAGGTTCCAAAAACTCTTGGAGGTGGAGTCCCACCCATCCCCCAAGTAATGAGTGTGCCAAATTCCTGGAGGCTGGGCAGGGATCTGGAGACTCAAGCTCCTGGTAACCCTGCCCCCCCACCATGAATTCTGTAACTGTGGCTTTGCAAATCAAATGTGCCTTGCAATTCAAATGCCCAGAGGTGAAGTTGTCTTACTGTGATACTGCTAAGGCTCTGTCCAGCTTCGCCGCCATTACACCGTGCCACGATTCTGGGTTCTGTTCATGTTCTATCTCCCATCTCCTGGACCTTCTCTGGTCATAGCATCCCACTTCAGGTCACCATTGGTGCTGAACTGGTTTCTCAAAATGTGGCTTGTCCATTTACTCACCGGATAATCTGTGAAAATTTTTGTTTGATGGAAAAGTTTTTTGTTTTCTAACTGACCACATGGTTCTAAAATATGGGCAAAATATCATTTTGCCACTGGAATTGCAGAAAAGTTACATGGCCAATTTTAAAGAAAAAGCATTCTAAGCACTCCCCAAAGCTTGTGCACAACTGTCTATATGACTGCCTGTCTGTCTGTTGGTAAAACATGTAAAAATTGGCATGATGGTTTCAAAATTACTTGCTTTTGACTACTATTTTAACTTACTTTTAAGTCTTGTGTTAAACTGATAATTGCAGCCTGTGGGTGGAGTCACAGTGAACAGCCTGGAGGCAATCCCAACTCTTATCACCAGACTCCAAGCCAAAAAAAAAAAGAAAAAGAAAAATAACCAGGTTTTAAACCCAAACTGATCATGTTTGGGTGCAAGCAAATGTGTCTATGAAAGACTGCAAAAGTTTCAAATATGCAACACAAAGTACAAGTATAATGATTACAAGTGTGTTATTCTTTATGTCCACCTATGCTAAAAGTCAAGTGTACATCTGATCCTGACATTTCTTTGGAATAGACTAAGATGTTACTTCTCCATTTTTCTCTCCTGTGTTCTTACAAACGCTTTAAGACCAAGGGACCAGAGTCATTTTGGAATAAGTGTGCAAATGTGGATGTTAACCTGTAGTTTCCTGACCCAGGATTGGTATTTTGCTTTATAGGATGCAGGTCGACATGTGTGCTAGCTGCATGGACTGTGGGAGTCCATGTCTACAGGAAGCTGCCTCCATAGTCTGCTCCCAAACTGCCTGTTTTTACTACTAGTGATTCCTTATTCTTTCTCTCTTGCATGGAAAACTGCTCAGGGAATCTCGGAGTCCTGTGAAGATTTTGACAGGCCCAAAGGGATCCTGCCCTGGCTAGGACCCCAAACAGATTACAGTTGGGTTTATAGTAGGCATATCATGACAGGGTTGCATTGGGGTAGCATTGGTGTCTTCCCCCTCCATGTCTCAGAAACTGTCATGGCTGCTGCAGAGAGCAGACTTGGTTGGCCTTTGGTCTGTGTGGAGTTTGTTACTAGGAAGATGGTTAAAGGCCCAAGCCTTCTAAAATCTTTTTAAAGTTGTCACCCTTCTTAAACCAGGAGGGCCCAAGCCTACAAAAGGCAGAGTACTCAGAGTAAGCAAACAGGGAATACTGGGAGAATTCAAATGTCTTTAACCAGTCTGTGTAGAAATTTACAGGCAACCAAAATTTAGAGACACAGGGTAAAAAAAGACAAACAACTACAATAGCAATACTTGCAAAACTGTTTGGTGTAAGTGAACTGAATACCTCAGGGGGGGAAAGGTTAAGGAGGAGGGGGGAGGGGGTATGAGGGACAAGGTAACAAACAGTACAAGAAATGTATCCAATGCCTAACGTATGAAACTGTAACCTCTCTGTACAACAGTTTGATAATAAAAATTTGAAAAAAAAATGAATGGGGCAATGTCATTCTTTCTGATAGAGGTGTAAAATTCCATTGTGTATTTGTACCACATTTAGCTATGCCCTTATGAATCCATAAGATGATGCTAAGTGAAATGAACTCCATGTTATGGGAACGACTGTTATATCACTGTTGTAATTACTTTCAACATGTCATGTGAAACTGTAGCTTCTATTGTTGACTATCCTTTTGTATCCCCTTCTTGTGGTTGTACCCGCACTATCACTGCATCTTACCTGAGTACACTGGTAACTGTATATGGTGGTATTAGAACTAGGGAAGTAAAAGGGAATATCAAAATTGAGAGACAAGGGATAAAAAGACAAACGACTCCAAAAGCAATACTTGAAAAACCATTTAGTGTAAACCAACTGAACAACTCATGGGAGGAGAGGAGAGGGGTGGGGGAGTGGGGGATGAGGGAGGTGGTAACAAACAGTTCAAGAAATGTACCCAAGGCCTAATGTATGAAACTGCAACCTCTTTGTACATCACTTTGACAATAAAACGGGGGAAAAAGAATTATCTTGTGACCCAACCTTTGTACTTTTGGCATGTACTTTAAGAAGTTAAAGTTTCCAGTAACACCATTCACAATACTCAGTGCTCAAAGTATCTCAGTGCTGACCAAACATCTATTAAGTAATAAACTGATAAACAAAATTTAATGGAGCAAGGAAATTTTCCATGAGGTTGGGTGGAAGAAGAGTGCTGTAAGCAGAAGATAGTTGGCAAAGTGCCACTTATGGACTTCCCAGGAAGACACTGGATGGAGATGAGTGAGCAAGACAGAGAAGCACAAATTGCAGGAGTGAAGATCAAAGAGAATCATGCTGGGTTCTGTTTAAGTGGAGAGTGACGTTGGGACTGTAAGCATTCAGGTAAAGAAAACCTGACTTCTGTTTTGAAGGGTTGCCTTTTCCTTTCTGTTGTGAATACACTCTTGGAGTTGGTGAAGAAACTAGAAGGTATGAGATACGCTACGAGTGAAGGCAGACAGGAGTGGAGGCAGACAGATTTTCTTGGGATCCAGGTGTTATTTAAAGATATCATTGGTCATACTTACACATTACATTATTTCTATTTTATTTGATATCTTCTTGAGCAAATTTGCAGTAAAATTCCTACATACACACATATTATGAATTTTTGTTGATAATGTGCGAATCTTATCTTGGTTTCTTATCTAAATGTGGTATTCTGAACATGGCACTGTGTAGCAGCTGTAATGGCTCTTTGTGTATACCCAAAATTATGCTTTACAAATGTTACCACCATGCACAATAGCAAATTTTTTTTCTAAATTGACATGATTTATGAGCTGTTTGTTCCTTGTGATTTCTCAATGTGTTTTGTAGAAAATGAACCTCTTTCAATGCTTTAAAAATCCTATCTGCTATTAACATATACAGTCCTTTATAGAATATTATTTGCTTCACTTCAATGATGTCTTATGATTCTTTGGATAGTATTTTTTATTCTTGATATGCCACTGTCTAGATGCATATAGATCAGTTGTTGGAAATCTTCCTCCACAATAAAACACCAGTCAGACAGGTTAGGCTGCCAGTGAGTACCTGAATTTTTAAAATAACTGCCTCATAATAGGTGGACCAACACACCAGGTATCACTCACAACATAAGACACTTGTTGACACTTTAGCAAAAATCAGTGTAAAAAATCGAATTAAGTAATGCTTTCCACAAGTATCAAGGTTCCTCAAAAATTAAACAGAACTATGTTATGACCAAATAATCTGACTCTTGGGAATTAATCAGAACAAGTACAAACTACAACACAGTAAAGACAATAGTACAGCTGTGATTATTGTCACACTATGCACCATAGCCAAGGTATGGGATCATCCCAAATATTCCTCAGTGGATTAACGAATACAGAAAATATGGTCTATATGAACAACGGAATTGTATGCATTCATTAGAAAGAATAATGTGACAATGTTTGCAAAGAAATGGAAAGTCAGAAAAATTATGTTAGGTGAAGTAAGCCAGGCCCTAAGAGACAAAGGTTACATGTTTCCTTTCATATGTGGAAGCTAGAATGAGTTTATACATACATAATAAGTACTTCAGTAATGCATTAACTGAACAAAAACTGTCTAATACCTTAGAAAGTCTCAAAGTTCACAAACAAAACAAAACACCAGGAAATGGATATTTGGAAAAGGTGGGTGTAGAAAAGAAAGGGTGTAGAATGAAGTAAAAATTTAATACATATCCTGCACATTAAGAAAGGTGAGGGGTAGTTAAAAATGTGGCACTGAATAAAGTTTTATTGTATTCATAAAGTGCTTTGTTGGATGGCAACTTCTTTATGTGAGTAATAATAGATAATAAAAAACTAAAGTGTTTCAAATTTTAACTTCTTTGTAATATCTTATAAGTGATGGAATCATTAAACTTTAAATATCACCCCCAAATTGATTACATAGGTTGGCTTAAACTTTGAAATAAAGGCCATGAATATCAGTCTTGGAACACAAATTATACTTTCTACCCAGAGGCCTTGTTCCAGTCTTTGTATCTCTGATATTCTAAATTCATTCATGTTCTGATGTCAAAGTATATACATTCAATTGCCTTCATGTTTATATTTAACATACGTGTTTATAATTAAGTGTGAGAGTATTGTAATTTCTTAACTTGATTTAGTCAGGCAGTTTTCGTTGGGTATTAAAAGTCAAGAGCAATTTGATATTGTACTTCTAAATAAAAGCCCTAAATTTAATTGTGTAGACACAAATATTTTTCTCTTTCCATATTATCTTTTCCAGAATAGGGAAATATTTTCTTTTACTACTCACAATAAAATAAATTATGTTAATCATAAACTATGACGGACAGATGATGAGAGATATACTTAAATTTATGTTGATAGGCTGTTGATATTTTGTTTTGCCTGCTTGTTTATTTTTTTTTTTTACCATTTTGGTGCAAACTTCCAAGAGCCAATATGCACATTGCTTCTAGAATTTGAATTCTAGTGTCACTATAGACAAAACAAAATGGAACATAGAACTCTTTCTTCAAACCAATGCAACATAGAAAACATAATGGCTTGTTGCAACTATGTTGTAAATTAACAAGCTACTATGTTGTCAATTAACTTTACAACTTGGAGGGGGGAGGAGTGGGACAAGGGAAAATGGGTGAAAAGCAAGGGAGGGGGAAACAATGTTCAACAAGAAATGTATTCATTACCATATGTATGTAACTATAACCCCTCTGTACATCACTTTAACAATAAAATTAAGGACAACTGAAGACATATGATGACACAATAACTGGGCCATCACTAACAGGACTCTTCAAAACAATTAATGAACTAAGCAACTATTGATGAGGAGAGGTGGAGAAATAAGTTGACATGATGTGAATGTTGTTGGTTGTATTTAATGCTACTTTCATTAAACAGAACTAAGGATAAAACTGACATGACCAGAAATTAAAAGGCACACTGAATCTGGACTTGAAGAGCTGAAAGGTACAATGACTTACATTGAAAGTAGGTAAAAATGTGAAAATATTTAAGTAGTAAAGTGTTGCTGAAATTGAACTTTTGTTACAGGACTTGAGACTACTGAAATAACATTTTGAAAAATGTCTGAAAATACTTTCTCAAAAGTCATCCTCTGACCCCAAAGAGAATGTACCACTTCTTAAAAAATGTCTGAACTGATTTAAATCTTAAAAGAAAATCATTCAGAGAAAAGGAACATAAAGTGTGTATAACCAACAGAATGATAAACACAGAGTACCTGTAACTCTACCAGGGTGAGAGCCATATGTAGAAAAAAAAGAAAAAGAACATTGCCACAGTTGAAGCCTCAAACCTCTTTTCAAGCCAAATCACTGAGAAAGGATATCACTGCTGATAACACTGCCTTAAATTAATATATCTCAATATATCTCATTCGCATAAAATTTATGGCATGTTAAAACTATAACTTAAAATTATGTAAAAATGTGCATGATATAGTTTGATATGGTTAAGAGCAAAATGTTTAATATCTCCAAAAACAAAGAAAGTTACAAAATGAAGTATACCAAAGACCAACTCTGCTGTGAGAATATTTTTCTTCCAATGAAATATAATTATGAATCATAAGGTAGAATAATAGTGCAAGCAGAAATTTAGCTATTAGGTCACCAATATTCTTTGTAAAGAAAGATGAGAATATCATCAATGTATTTTTTCAAAACTGTCTGCACAATTAGATGAGATGGGTTCCAGAAATGGAAGGTCCCCATAAGAGACAGAGCCACAAGCAATGTTGCATAAGAGCTGTGAAACTACAATAGGAAAAGAACTGAGAAACTGATCAAGAAACATTATTCACATTCTCCAAGTTATAAAAACAGCCTAGATACCCTACTTAGATGAGTGGATTAAAAAATATAGTATATGTACATAGTGGAATTTTACACAGCCATTAGAAAGAATACTATATCATTTTCAGGGAAATAGGTGGACTTAGAACAAATCATGTCAAGTGAGGTAAGCCAAGTTCAGAGAGACAAATGCACATGTTTTCTCTCATGTAGAAGCTATATCTAAAATACACTGGGACACAAAAAAAATTATATAGGTCTCTATGGACACACAAACAGTAAAGTCAAAAAGGTTACCGTTACAAGAGGAACAGAGAGGCACGATACCTATGTGCATCTGATCATACAAAAGAATACTTATCAAAATGAACACCGAGAAATGGAAACAAGATTTTTTTTTGTTGCTTGTTTTGCTCTCTTTTCTTTTTGTCTTGTTTGTTCATTTTCTGTGTTTGGGAGGGTTAGAGGGTAAGAATGAACAAATGCAGCAATGGTACTTACTGACACTATGTTGAAAATGAACTATACAACTTTTGGGTGGGATGGGAGTGACAAACTGGAAGAGAGTAAGAGATGGGTGACATTCATCAAAAGGAAATGTACTCTTTGCCTGACTTTGTAACTGTAACATGACCTGTTTTTAGTATTTTCAAATAAAAATAAAAGAAACATGTCCCATGGCTTATGATCTTTCAGGCTTTCTGACTTGTGGCAATCTAGACCAATGATTTTGAGCTGAGTAGGTTCTCTTATTTTTTCAATGGATGTGTGAGTACTGACTAGAAATATGTTATTAGGATAATATCTCCCTATTATAATGAAATCTTGCCCTTTAAACAAAGCCCTATGATTAAAGGACATTGTTGGAATTTTCCTTTGGGAAGAATAAAGGAATAAGTCCATTAAGGCTCTATGCTTTGTAGTTCTAACCAGAATTCCAAGGACTTGGAGATCTCAATGTTGGCTTAAAAATAAACAGAAAAATGTGCATCTGGAATTACAAATGGTAAACAGTCAAAGTATTCTAAAACCCCAAACCTCATTCTAAAATGTATGTGTTTAAATTGACTAAAAGAGAACATGTGAATGATACTTCTAACCAGTATCCAGAGAACATTTAATTGACCTCAGAATCACGGCCCTTATCTGAGAGCACATCTCAATCAATCAGATTCAGCAGGCAATGAAGAGCAAAAGAGAGGATTACCTCTGAAGGCTAAAATTTATTATATTTTCAGTAAAAACAATTTTGAAGTAAGATGATAATTTTTCTCTGTAATGTTTCATTAAAATTTGATCAGAGAGAAGAATGTTTCTATTTAACTCCAGAAAATGTAATTTTGACTTCCACCCAGAGAAATGTTGTATTCTTTTATAGAGTTGTTTATGGCTGTGGAAAATGCCTATATGAATTATACTTTCTTGTGAAGTGCTGTTTTAAAAATATGGCCATCATGAACAATACAATATATTCCTCAAAAGAATTGGCCTTAGAAAAACTCCCTACTTTCGGTAAATTATAACTCTCTTATGACATCTGCTTGAATGCCCCTCTTGTAGGTATTCTCATATATTTGATTTCACTAAGATGTAGCGAGGCTTGGTTATGGACTTTTGGAAGGGAGCTATGCTCACCACTATACCACCAACGTGGCTATGAACTCTTCACTGGATAGGAAATGTCATTTCAAATGAATCTTTTCTGTCCATTAAATATTTAGGCTCCCCTGGTGTAGAGCTACAGGCATTGGGAAGGTGCAAGCTACCTTGGTTACTGGTATGTGGAAGATAGAATTTCACCCTGTTCACTACGCAGATCTATTGCCGCACAAACTTACTTAATCTCTGATTTGCTTTTAAAATCTCAGTGGAGAATCAGTCTAATTTTATGCATATTATCATTGATATCAAGAAACAACAAGGAATAAGATTAATAATATTTTAAAAGAGCTGAAGAGAACTCTACTGAAACCATTCAGTAACAGTACATATTTCTCCTATCCTGTATCTCATTCAGGCTAGTAATAAATAATAGTTCATTAAGAAAAACATAGATAAAACCACTATTGTATTATGAAATCGAAAGAATGCAAAATAATCCAGTTAAAGAGAAAGAAAGTAATACATTTGTTACTCATTTTTTGTAAAATCTGAGATGGAATGTTATAACTATGAGTCTATAATTTCAAATTTAAAACTCATTGAACCATCTTCCTTCAAACTATTCATACTCCCAGCCCTGCCCACATATGTATATATTTGTACCATCACTAAAAATGCAAACTTGAAGTATAAGAAGCAGAATAGTGTTTTCCTCACCTACTGGGATTTCTCTTGTAATATATTAGACTTGATTGCAGTTAGAGAATTTTTAGCCAAGCAAGGTGATGTCCACTTGTCACCCACACATTCTGGAGGATGAGACTGAGGATTGAGAGTTTAAGGACAGCATGTGGTACATAGTAAGACTCACCTCAAAACAAAAGAGAGACTATTCTGTTGTTCCTAATATATCATGCCATTAGAAATATAAAGAAGCCAGACACTGGTGCAAATTGTTTCTAATCTTAGCTACTCAGGAAGCTGAGATGTGAGGATCCTGTTCAAAGCCAGGTCAGGTAGAGAAGTTCATGAGACACAACTCCATTTAACTTTCATTTATTTATTTATTTATTTTTTTTGCCAGTCCTGGGGCTTGGACTCAGGGCCTGAGCACTGTCCCTGGCTTCCTTTTGCTCAAGGCTAGCACTCTGCCATTTAACTTTCAAAAAGCCAGAAATGGCCATTTGGCTCAAGTGTTAAAGATTTGGTCTTGAGTAAAAAAGCTAAGGGACAGTATCTAGGCTCCAAGTTCAAGTCCTAGTACCAGCACACACACACACACACACACACACACGCACACACACACACACAGAATGAAAAGAAGAGCAGAGAAATCCAAGAAGAAACAAACAACACACCATGGCTAAATTTGAGGACTGAAGGACTGTGAGACAAGAAATATGAGTGACATGTATAATAACAATATCAGGCCAACAGCCAAGAAAGAAGTCAGATGAAGTCAGGACTCAATTATATTTTTGTATGAAATGCTTCCTGAATAAGCAATGAATTCCTTTTCCCTTCAAAGCTTCCAGTTAGGAACTTGAGATAATATAAATCAGAATTTTCACCTTGTGAGATCCTAAAAGAGAATCTAAGTGAGCTACAGCTTGCCTGCACTTCTGACTCAGGAGAGATGGTGTTATAAATGTTTGCTGTTTTAGGCCCCTAAATTTGTGGCAATTTGTTATGAAGCAATAGAAAATGAGTTCAGGGAGCAAGTGGCTATCTAATAAATAGAAAAACATCTTGTTCTGAAATGAAACTAAAAAATATTACCGTTGGGGGCTTTGAAATGAGCAGTAGCTTCCTACCATCCAAAGATGAATTAGAATGGTTTTAAATAAAACAAATACATTAGTTCTATTTTTTTTCGGTATTTACCACCCATACGTAGAAAATATGAGAGAGAGAAAGTATTACAGGATGAAATGCTGTGCAAAGAAAAAGAATTATAGAAAATTATGTTTCTTCCCAAAGAATGAAACTATGGACATGAAGGCCATTAGTGGCTTCCAGGAAACAGACAGTGAGCATGTTAGAGTAGGATGGTGGGAATAGAGAGGGTTAGAGGAAGGCCTTCCCTTCTGGGGAGGGGATGTTTTTCTGTCTTGATTTTAATGAAGGTAACTTGAAGTTCTACTTTGGAATAAATGCATGCAGCTACAAACCCTCACATGCATGTACACATACACTGGAGTTGAAATAAAGTCAGTGAAAATAAATAAGATTTATTATAGTTCACAAATTGCACTCAAGTCAATTTTCTGCATTGAAAATTGCAATGTTGCTATACAAACACACAATGGCAGAAAGCTGGGAAAAGGACAAACAAGAACTTTATGTCCCTCTAATAAGTATGTAACACTTTCAAAAACAAATAAAAAACAATTCATTGTATTATTGATGTGTAGATATGCTGAATCTTAGGTAAATCTTTTCATTAAAATCAATTCAAAAGTTGCCCCATGACGCAGTTGAGAAGGGCAACAAAAGATTAGGTCTCATGTTGGACAGCATCACTTAATCAAATTCTTTATGAGATTTATGAACTATGGTACTTAGTTTAATCCATCCACCAAGGATCAGAGGTAGTTAACAATATTTTCAAATTAGGCAGAAGCGGACACTGAACTTTGAACATGAGAATAGAAGCATGACAATATTTTTAGTGTTTGAATTTCATGGCTGTCTTATTGACAGAGATCATTTTCTATCTCTCTCGCCCTAGTGCATAGGGGCAGAAAATTAAGGTACTGGGGAAATGTTCATTTGTCTTCCGTGTCTTATGAAGTTGAGTGTATCTGAAAATAATTTGACCTGATAAAAAATATTATATTGTTTCATAAAAATGTCCAGCAAGCTAGAAGTAATCTTTGTATTTATTGCGTATTGATCAAAATTTAAAAGTCCTCTTACAGTTCCTGAAGACTTATTGGAGCCACCTGGAATTTTTATAAGGAATTCTCCACTATTCATACTCATGGATGGAGAGTGAGGATCAAAGAGTCCTCTCCCATGACCGCACTACACTTTCATGTTTTGCCCACAGGGATCCTGTGGGGGCAAATCAGATCTCCCTAGGGATGTCAACAAGTGGTAGATGCCTGTCTGGTACATAACAGATGCTTAGCCAATAACACAAAATTAAAATGTTGAATAAATTCCCACTCTAAATATGAAAGTATTAACATTAGCATTCCTTAGTAAAATAACTGGGCTTGCAATCTATGAAATATTTTTCAAAATTATATATTCAAAGTCCTAGCATAGGAATTGTATTTTACTACTAAAATCACTGGTGTATCCTTACAAAGAAAAAAATGGAAATTAGTAACAAGAAAAAGGGTAATTTTGAAAGGTTGAGAAAGAGGAAAGAACATTTTTCTGAATGAGTGGGCCTATAGTGGAGAATAAACAAGGACCTTTAGACATATAATTGCAATAGAACATGTTACTTCTAAAATAAGCTATGTTCCAAAATATGTTTAAGTGTACACATATATGTACATATTTATGAAGGGTTATGTAGATGCAAGATATATAAAGTATTATTCTGGGGTGGGGAAGGATATTCTATGGTTAATTCCATCAGTGTTAGAATTTGACATCATTGAATTACAACTAACTATTCATAAACTGTCCATTCATTGCTAAAAAGTGAGAGAGAGATTATTAAGGGGAACACACCAAAAGAACCTCAGTCTACCTGTTTATATGAGTGACCACAAAGGAAACTGGAAATCCAAACCGCAGTTCAAATGACAGTTTTGCAGAATGACATCACTTTAGAGCATTCTCAGCCGGCCATTCACGTGGGGGTTCTAAGGAGTTCTTCTGGGATGCTCAGAAATAATGGTGAGGATTGTTCTTGGATCCCTGAGGGACAGTAATACATTGGAAATATGCAACCAGTTTTTATCTTTCAATGATTGGAACTTTGTATTATTTAACTTATCATGTAAAGCACATAATTAACGCATATTCAGGAAAGTACTATTCTTTCCTTGGAGAAAAGTATGTACTCACAAAATACATTAATCACCTTTCTCTAAGTTACCAAAAAAAGGCATTTCATAAGGCAGCTTATCTAAATCTATGAATCAAAATAAATTTCTCTGTTTCCTGTGGATAACAACAAGGTTTGTGTGTCAAAATTTTCCTCATGAATAATCTACAAATGATGAACTATGGTACCATCTAACTTTCTCTCAAGAGATCAGCTTACCACTCACTGTTCTCATTAAAATCCTTTTCCTCACTATTCCCATTCAGAGTTCCTTTCATTAATTTCTGCCATTATGGGCAGTGATGCCCAATTTTATGTGCTCTATTCTTTAAAAATATCTTCACCTGATTATTCTAGAATATTTGATTATAACACTTGAGGAAGCACAAGTTTCTACCCATATACAAGTGAAATATTTATATTAGTGCCCCACACCTAATCATCATGGAAAGCCACTTATTTTCAGTATGCAAAATTTAATTGATAATTAAAGTTTCATTAGCACGCATCTTAATATGCTTAGATGCCAGAGGTCCGATGGACATGCTAACAAAAAATTCAGGGCAGAACATAATTTATTTCTGCCATAACTAATCATGAGAATAGTTAAAAGAGGTACCAAATAAATCAACCACATTTACATGTATTACATTCACAACAATGCTTATAAGCCTGTGAAAATATTTGTATTGTTCTTATTTGTGCGTGTGTGCGTGTGTGTGTGTATGTGTGTGTGTGTGTGTGTGTATGTCACAGTATTGGGGCTTGATCTCAGAACCTGAATACTGTCCTTGAGTTTTGTTTTGGTTTTTGCTCAAGGCTAGTGCTCTACCACTTTGAGCGCCAGTTCTTCTTGTAGTTTTTTAGTTGCTTAATTGGAGATGATTCCCGAGGAGTTCCCTTGCCTGGTCTGACTTTCTATTCCAATTCTTTGATCTCAGCTTCCCAAATAGCTAAGATTATAGGCCTGACTATTGTTCTTGTTTTTAAGATTATCATGTCTTGCTGCATACCATTGACTCATATCTATAATCCTAGATACTTGGGAGGCTGAGATCTGAGGACTGCACTTCAAATTCAGCCAAAGCAGAAAAGTCCATGAGTCTCTTATGGTCAATTAACCACCAAAAAGCTAGAAGTGGAAATGTTGCTCAAGTGGTACAGTGCTACTTGGGAGCACACCAGGCTATGAGTTCAAATCCCCGTACCAGCATAAAATAAATAATCTTGTTTAAAACTCACTCTTTTCAACTACTCCATTTTCTCCTTCCTTTACATACAGTTTTTAAATAAAATAAGTATTTATTCTAGTTCTGCCTATTCCATGACCCCATTCTAGTTGAGATTTAGCCTTCAGTACTGGATCTAAACAATTTCCATCAAAGTAACCATAGCTTTTGTATTGCTAAGTATAGTACAAGCTTCTTTTGTCAGCTCTATTTAACAATATCCATCATTCTCTGAACCTTTCAAACACTTGTTTCTTAGGATTTCCATGATGTCATGATAAGCTGTCATTTACCACAAAGTTTTGGTAAGAATTTGATTTCCAAAAGACCATAACATACTGATTCCACTGCCTCATTCCCAGTAATAGACTACATGTCTGAAATGTATTTGTCACATCTAAACATTAATTCAGTATTCATTCAAAAGTTTTCTCTCATCTACTAATACATATTTGGTGATAGTATGACTATGCTTATTTGTATAGATTGTTATCTCCATTTCAGGATTTTCCCTGATTTCCATGCATAATATCCTAATGTTTGCTAACATATATACTTAGTATATCTAAAATATCAGTTCTGCATTGGCCATCTTCAAGTCTACTCCTCCTCCTCCAATCTTTTGCAAAGCAATTCATGCCAACTAAACCTGTCCACTTTCATTCACACTAAACCTGTCCACTATCTTTCACACTACGCTTCCAGCCTGTCAATAAATACTATCCAGCTATGTATAAAATACCTCTGTTCTGAAATGACTTCTCTACTGATAATTATATGATTTAAATATCTGTTACCTATTTTAGTAAACATGTATTAGCTGGTGTCGTATCTTCTACTTATATATCTCACTTGTTTATCTCCAATATGTCATTTAGATCTAGTTTATTAAAATACAAAGCAGCAATTTTGCTTGTTCCCTGTTGTAAACATAGTTCTTTTTTCCCCTACTTCTTGGAATCAAAATATACATCCAATTGAGGATAGAACTGCATTTGACACATATTCTGTCTCGCTCCATTGCTTCAGTTTATCCCTACTATGCATGAAGATTTCTTTAACTTCTAACTCATGAGTTAGAAGTTCTAATTATGTCGTTTGCTTGAAATGAACATTTTTGCTAAGTACAGTTTTGAAACACTTCCTTAGACCACAATGAGTACTCCTTATGACTCTGCATCTCTGTTTCAGTTGTGCTATTTTTTATTTACTTATTTAGTTGTTTTCCTTTTTCTCACTAACCTGACAGTAACTGCTTTTGTATTTAAGTAGCAAAATTATACATTTATTTATTTATTTATTTATTTGTTGCTTTCCTTCTTTTTCTCACTGACACTTGTCACTAACTGCTTTTGTATTTAATTTATTAAGTTATACATTTATTTTTTATTTTTTATTTATTTTTTTCAAATTTTTATTATCAAACTGATGTACAGAGAGGTTACAGTTTCATATGTTAGGCATTAGATACATTTCATGTACTGTTTGTTACCTTGTCCCTCATACCTCCCTCCCTCCTCCCCCTTTCCCTTCCCCCCACCAGAGGTGTTCAGTTCACTTACACCAAACAGTTTTGCAAGTATTGCTTTTGTAGTTGTTTGTCTTTTTTTACCCTGTATCTCTCAATTTTGGTATTCCCTTTCAATTTCCTACTTCCAATACCAGTATACACGGTTTCCAATATACTCAGATAAGATTACAGAGATAGTGTACGTACAACCACAGGAAGGTGATACAAGAACATCATCAATAATAGAAGCTACAGATACACATGGGACGTTGAAAGTAGTTACAACTATGATATAACAATTGTTTCCATAACATGGAGTTCATTTCACTTAGCATCATCTTATGTGTTCATAAGGGTATAGCTATTGGGCCTTGTGATGCTCTGCTATGAGTTGCCTAAACCTGTACTAATTATTCCCAATAAGGGACACCATAGAGTCCATGTTTCTTTGGGTCTGGCTCACTTCACTTAGTATAACTTTTTCCAAGTCTTTCCATTTCCTTACAAATGGGACAATGTCATTCTTTCTGATAGAGGCATAAAATTCCATTGTGTATATGTACCACATTTTCCTGATCCATTTGTCTACTGAGAGATATCTGGGTTGGTTCCATATTTTAGCAATGACAAATTGTGCTGCGATGAACATTGTTGTGCTGGTGGCATTGCTATGATTTTGTTTGTGGTCTTTTGGATAGATACCCAAAACTGGGGCTGCTGGGTCATAGGGGAGTTCTATATTTAGCCTTCTGAGGAATCTCCATACTACTTGCCAGAGTGGCTGAACCAGTTTACATTCCCACCAACAATTAAGTAGGGTTCCCTTTTGGCCACATCCCCTCCAACAATTGTTATTGTTAGTTTTCTTGATATATGACATTCTTACTGGGGTGAGATGGAATCTCAATGTTGTTTTGATTTGCATTTCTTTTATGGCCAGTGATGTAGAGCATTTCTTCATATGTCTCTTGGCCATTCTCATTTTCTCACCTGAGAAGTCTCTTTGTAAGTCTTTGGCCCACTTGAGGAGGGGGCTATTGGGTCTTTGTGGTTTTGTTTTGGAAGAAGATAATTTTTTTAGTTCTGCATATATTTTAGAGATGAGGCCTTTGTCTGTTGAATGTCCGGTAAAGATCTTCTCCCAGTGGGTGGGCTTTCTGTTTATCTTGTGAGCTATGTCTTTTGCTGTGCAGAAGCTCTGCAGTTTGATGCAGTCCCATTTCTCCAACCTTTCTTTGATTTGTAGCCTTTCTGGGTCTTTGTTAAGGAAGTTCCGTCCTGTGCCAAGAAGCCCAAGTGTTTCTCCACCTCCTTCCTTTAGTGTTTTCAAGGTGTCTGTTTTGATTTCGAGGTCTTTAATCCATTTGGAATTGATTTTGGTGCAGGGTGATATATAAGGATCTAGTTTTAGTTTGTTGCATGTGTTGAGCCAGTTTTGCCAGCACCACATGTTAAAGAGGCTATCTTTCTTCCATACTATTGTTTTAGCTCCTTTATCAAAGATTAAGTAGGCGTACTTCTGTGGGTTCATTTCTGGGTCTTCGATTCTGTTCCATTGGTCTTCAGGCCTGTTCCGGTGCCAATACCAAGCTGTTTTTATTACTATAGCTTTATAATACAGCTTGAAGTTGGGTATTGTAATTCATCTAGCACTGTTCTTTCTGCTTAGGATTATTTTTGCTATTCTAGGTCTTTTATTGTTCCATACGAATTTCTGGATTGCTTCCTCTATTTCATTACAGAATGGTGTTGGGATATTAATGGGTATTGCATTGAATTTGTAGATAGCCTTTGGCAATATTGCCATTTTAATTATATTAATCTTCCCAAAACAGGAGCATGGGAGGTTTTTCCATTTCCTTAGTTCTGACTTAATTTCCTTTTTCAAGCTTTTAAAGTTCTCATCAAAGAGGTCTTTCACTTCTTTGGTTAAGGTTATTCCTAGGTATTTTATCTTTGTGGGGGCTATTGCAAAAGGAGTTGCTTTCCTGATTTCAGCCTCGGTCTTCAGGTCATTAGCATAGAGAAAGTCCGTTGATTTTTGAGGGTTTATTTTATATCCTGTAACTTTGCCAAAGTTTTGGATCAGCTCTAGTGGCTTGGGGGTAGAGTCTATGGTATTCTTTATGTATAGGATCATGTCATCTGCGAAGAGATAAAGTTTAACTTCATCTTTTCCTATTTGGATCCCCTTTATATTTTCTTCTTGCCTAATTGCTCTGGCTAGGAATTCTAGTACTAAGTTGAAGAGCAGGGCAGAGTGTGGGCATCCCTGCCTTGTTCCTGATTTTAACGGGAATGGCTTTAGTTTTTCCCCATTTAGAGTTATGCTTGCTGTTAGTTTGTCATAAACTGCCTTGATTATATTCAGGAATGTTCCCTGGAATCTCAGTTTTTCCAGGGCTTTTAGCATAAATTGGTGCTGTATTTTATCGAATGCTTTTCCACATCCAGAGATAAAAACATGTGGTTCTTTAGCTTGCTCCAATTGATGTGGTGGGTTACATTAATTGAGTTGCGTATATTAAACCAACTTTGCATCCCTGGAATGAATCCAGTTTGATCATGGTGTATGATTTTTTTGATGACCTGTTGAATTCGATTGGCCAGAATTATGTTGAGAATTTTTGCGTCTATGTTCATCAGGGAAATCGGTCTGTAGTCCTCCTTCCGTGATGAGTCTCTGCCTGGTTTTGAGATGAGAGTTATACTGGCTTCATAGAATGAGTCTGGTGGTGAATGTTCTCTTTCATTTTCATTGAAGAATTTGAGAAATATTGGTGTGAGGTCTGTTTTGACAGCTTTGTAGAATTCTTCAGTGAATCCGTCTGGACCTGGGCTTTTCTTGGATGGGAGATCATTTATGGCCATTTCTATTTCAATACTGGATATAGGTCTGTTTAGAAAGTTTAAATATTCATGGTTGAGTTTGGGGATATGAATTTTTTCTAGTAAATCATCCATTTCTTCGAATTTCTGGAATTTGTTGGCATAAAGTTTTGCAAAATAGTCCCTTATTATTTTCTGAATTTCGGTTATTTCTTAGGTGATGTTACCTGTTTTATCTCTTATCTTCTTTATTTGAGTCTGCTGCCTTCGTTTTTTGATCAGGTTTGCCAGGGGTCTGTCTAACTTGTAGATTTTTTCAAAGAACCAACTCTTTGTTTTGTTGATTCTTTCGATGTTTTTTTTTGTCTCTAATTGATTTAATTCTGATTTGATTTTAATTATTTGCTTCCGTGCATTGACTTGAGGTTTGGATGCTGCTCTCTCTCCAGAAAATTAAGGTGTTCCTTAAATTACTGAGTTGCTGTTTCTCCAGTTTGTTGATGTATTTACTCAGAAATATAAATTTTCCTCTGAGTACAGCCTTTGCTGTGTCCCAAAGGAGCTGGTTCTTTGTGTCCTCAACTTGGTTGAAGTCCATAAACACTTGAATTTCCGTTTTAATTTCCTCAATGACCCACTGATGGTTCAACAGTGTGTTGTTTAGTCTCCATGAAGAGTAGGATTTTCTGTGGTGGCTGTTTGAGTTGAGCTCTAATTTTATTCCATTGTGGTCTGAGAGAATGCAGGGAATGGTTTTGATACCTCTAAATTTGTACAGATTTTCTCTGTGCCCTAAGATGTGATTTTGGGGAATGTTCCATGTGCTGCCGAAAATAATGTGTATTCTATCCTTGCTGGGTGGAATATTCTGTAGATGTTGGTTAAGTCTAGTTAGTCTATGCAATTATTAAGATCTGTGGTTTCTTTGTTCAGTTTTTGGAGTGTTAGTCTGTCCAGAGGTGATAGTGGAGTGTTAAAATCCCCGACTATCAATGTGTTTGGGTCTATGAGTGTTTTTAGAGTCAGTAGTGTTTGTTTGATGAAGTTGTGTGCTCCTGCATTTGGTGTGTAGATATTTAGAATGGTTATATCTTCCTGTAGGAGAGATCCCTTTACAAGTATGTAGTAGCCTTCTTTGTCTCTTTTACCTTTTTTAATTTGAAGTCAATTTTGTCTGATACCAGGATTGCAACTCCAGCCTACTTATGGGGGCCATTTGCTTGATAGATTTGATTCCAGCCTTTCACTTTTAGAAGATGTTTACTTTTGCTGCATAGATGTGTCTCTTTTTTTTTTAATTTTTTTATTATTAATTGAACATAAAAATTTTTTTACAAGGTGCTGTGCAAAGAGGGTGCAGTTACATAGTAGGGCAGTGTGTACATTTCTTGTGATATCTTACAACCTGTTTTCCCATCCCTTGTCTAGGTCAGGTAGACCCATATGCAATATACAATGTATCAAGCACATATACAGTGTTCACAGACTTGGTCTCTACTGTCTCTCCATCTCCCTTTGTTAACAGTCATATATCAGGGAGATCATGCCCCTTTGTTTTCTGTGTTCTAGGCTTGTCTCACTCAACATTATTTGTTCGAGTTCTGACCATTTCCCTGCGAATAACAATATTTCACCATTCCTAATCGCTATGTAGTATTCCATTGTGTATAAGTACCATATTTTTTGGATCCATTCATCTGTGGAGGGGCATCTGGGTTGTTTCCAAATTTTGGCTATTGTGAATTGTGCTGCGATAAACATGGAAGTACAAATGTCCTTTTGATATCTTGGGTTTTGCTGTTTAGGATAGATGCCTAGGAGTGGTATGGCTGGGTCATAGGGTAGGTCTATATTGAGCTTTTTGAGAAACCTCCATACTGTTCTCCAAAGTGGCTGTACTAATTTGCACTCCCACCAACAGTGGAGAAGGGTTCCTCTTTCCCCACAGCCCCTCCAGCATTTGTTGTTTCCTGAGTTCAGAGTATAGGCCATTCTAACTGGGGTGAGGTGGTATCTCAGGGTTGTTTTTATTTGCATTTCCTTTACTAGCAGGGATGTTGAGCATTTCCTCATGTGTTTCCTTGCCATTTTTATATCTTCTCTTGTGAAGTCTCTCTTTAGCTCTTTTGCCCATTTCCTAATAGGTTTATTGGGCTTGGAGGGGCTTAGTTTTTTTAGTTCTCTGTAGATGACAGATATCAGGCCTTTGTCTGTTGCTGTGCTGGTAAATATCCTTTCCCATATCGTTGGCTGTCTTTCTATTTTGGTGGCTATGACCTTAGCTGTGCAGAAACTTTTTAATTTGTAGTAGTCCCATTTGTTGAGTCTTTCCCCTATTTGTTGTGCCCCTGGGACTCTATTCAGGAAGTTCCTTCCTGTGCCTATAAGTTCTAGTGTCTTTCCTACTCTGTCCTTCAGTAGTTTCAAGGATTCAGGTCTGATGTTGAGGTCCTTGATCCATTTTGAGTTGATATTGGTGCATGGTGATAGGCTTGGGTCTACTTTGAGTTTTCTGCATATGGCTGCCCAGTTCTCCCAGCACCAGTAGTTGAAGAGGCTCTGTTTATTCCATTGTATGTCTTTAGCTCCTTTGTCAAATATCAGTTGGCTGTAAGAGTGCGGTTTTATTTCTGGGTCTTCAATTCTAATACACTGGTCTTCCGATCTGTTTTTATACCAATACCATGCTGTTTTTGTTATGATGGCCTTGTAGTAGAGCTTGAAGTCTGGTATGGTGATACCTCCTGCACTATGTTTTTTGCCTAGAATTGCTTTGGCTATTCTAGGTTTTTTGCTGTTCCATATGAATTTATGGATTGGTTTCTCTATTTCAGTGAAGAATGTGGCTGGGATTTTGATAGGTATTGCATTGAATTTGTATAACAATTTGGGCAATATGGCCATTTTCACTATATTGATTCTGCCTACCCATGAGCATGGGAGGTCTTTCCATCTCCTTGTGTCTTCTTTGATTTCCCTTATTAGATTTTTGTAGTTTTCATTGAATAGGTCCGTCACGTCCTTGGTTATGTTGATCCCTAGGTACTTTATTCTTTTTTTGGCTACTGTAAATGGAATTGTTTCCATAATTTCCTTTTCTGTTTGTCTATTGCTGGTGTACAGAAAAGCTGCTGACTTTTGTGGATTGATTTTGTATCCTGCTACTTTGCCAAATTGGTTTATTAGATGTAGGAGTTTGGGTACTGAGTTTTTTGGGTCCTTGAGATATAAGATCATGTCGTCTGCGAATAGGGATAACTTGATTTCTTCCTTGCCGATGTGGATCCCTTTGATGTCCTCCTCTTGCCTTATTGCTATGGCTAGGGATTCCAGTACTATGTTGAACAGAAGTGGGGAGAGTGGGCATCCTTGTCTTGTTCCTGTGTTTAGGGGGAATGATTTCAGTTTCTCTCCATTTAATATGATATTAGCAGTTGGTCTGTTGTATATGGCTTTTATTGTTTTGAGGAATGTTCCATCTATTCCTGTTCTCTCCAAAGCTTTTAATAGGTATGGATGTTGTATTTTGTCGAAGGCTTTTTGGGCATCGACTGAGATAACAATGTGATTCTTGATTTTAGTTCTGTTTATGTGGTGAATTACATTGATTGATTTACGGATGTTGAACCATCCTTGTGACTGAGGGATGAAGCCTACTTGGTCATGATGTATGATATTCTTGATCACTTTCTGGATCCAGTAAGCTAATATTTTATTGAGGAGCTTTGCATCTGTGTTCATTAGTGATATTGGTCTGTAGTTCTCTTTTTTTGTTGGATCTTTGCCTGGTTTGGGGATGAGTATGATATTAGCTTCGTAGAATGAGTTCGGGATTTCTCCCTCCGTTTCTATTTCGCGGAAGAGTTTGAGGAGTATTGGAATTAGCTCCTCACTAAACGTTTTGTAGAATTCATTGGTGAATCCATCTGGGCCTGGGCTTTTCTTAGTAGGGAGGTTCTTGATTACCTCCTGTATCTCACCGTAAGTTATTGGTTTATTTAGTTGATTTATTTCTTCTTGGTTCAGTTTGGGCAGTTTGTACTTCTCTAAGAATTGATCCATTTCTGTAAAATTATTGTTTTTTGTTGAGTAGAGGTTTTGGAAATAGCTCCTTATGATTGTTTGAATATCGTGTGTACTTGTAATTTTTCCTGTGGAGTCCCTGATTTTACGAATATGAGTCTCTTCTCTTCTTTTTTTTGTGAGTCTTGCAAGGGGTCTGTCAATTTTGTTTATTTTCTCAAAGAACCAGCTTTTAGTCTTATTTATTTGTTGAATGGTCTTTCTATTTTCAATCAGATTTATCTCTTCTTTAATCTTTGTAATCTCTCCCCTCCTAGTCGTTTTAGATTCTGTCATTTCTTGTTTCTCCAGTTGTTTTAGTTTCATCGTGAGGGTATTCACCTGCTCTGCTTCCATTCTTTTAATGTGGGTACTGAGTGCAATGATCTTGCCCCTCAGTACTGCCTTAGCTGTGTCCCATAGGTTTCTATGTGATGTGTTTTCTTTGTCATTGTGGCTTATGAATTCGTTGATTTCATCTTTAATTTGATCTGTGGCCCAAGTGTTGGATAGCAGCGTGGGGTTTAGCCTCCAAGAGTGTGTATAGGCTCTGTGGTATCCTTTGTTGTTGAGGGTTACCTTTAATCCACTGTGATCAGATATAATACATGGGATGATGTCAATACTTTTGTATTTGCTGAGGTTCTTTGTGTGGGCTATGACGTGGTCTATTTTGGAATATGATCCATGGGCTGCTGAAAAGAAGGTGTATTGGGTCTCTGTAGGGTGGAAGGTTCTATATAGGTCTGTTAGATCCATTTGGGAAATGGTGTTATTTAGGTCCTCAGCTCCCTTACTAATCGTCTGGGTGTTGGATCTGTCTCTTGGAGAGAGAGGAGTATTAAAGTCACCCACTATGATTGTGTTTGCATCTATCTTGCTCTGTAATTCTGTGAGAATTTGCTTGACATATGTCGGGCCTCTTTTGTTCGGTGAGTATACATTTATCACCGTGATGTCTTGATTCTGGATTTTTCCTTGTATTAATATGTAGTGTCCTTCTTTGTCTTTTTGAGTGGACTTTAAAGAGAAATCCAGCTTGTCTGAGATCAGAATGGCTACACCTGCCGTTTTGGTGGGTGCATTTGCTTGGTAGATCTTGCTCCATCCTTTCATTCGAAGCCTGTTTTTGTCCCTTGTTGTAAGGTGGGTCTCTTGTAGACAGCAGATGTCAACTTTTTGTTTGCGGATCCATTCTGCCAGTCTGCTCCTCTTGATCGGGGAGTTTAAGCCATTTATATTTAAAGAGATCAAGGATAAGGGTGTTTTTTCTCCTTCCATTTTCTTGTTGGGCTGTTTTTTCCTGTTTTTTTTTTTTTTTCTTCTTGTCTTTAGTGAGCTGGTCTTTCTGCTGGACTTTGGCTATTGAAGTTTCTTTCTGATTCTGTCTGTGTGTCTTTTACGATCTCTGTTGGGTGGGCTTCCCCTCTTAATATTCGCTGTAGGGCTGGTTTTTTATTCACATACTCCTTTAGCTCCTCTTTGGTGTGGAAAGATCTGGTTCTCCCTTCGAATGTGAACTCCAGTTTCGCTGGATATTTGATCCGAGGTTGTAAATTGTTATTCTGAAGTACTTGGATGGTGTTCTTCCACTCACTTCGAGCTTGGTAAGTTTGTGTGGATAAGTCGGATGTTATTCGAATCCTCTTCCCATTGAAAAAAGTTTCCTTCTTCGCTTTGGCTGAAATCAGAATTTGCTCTTTAATCTTGAGATCTGTAGTCTTGAATATTATGTGCCTTGGGGTGGTTTTCCTGGGGTCTGGCCTGCCAGGTGTCCTATAGGCTTCGGTTACCTGGATGGGGTCCCCTGTGAGATTGGGGAAGTTTTCTGCAATAACTTTATTGAGAACATGATTAAGCCCTCTGCTCTGATATTCGGCTCCTTCTTCTATTCCAATTATGCGCAGATTATATCTCTTGTCTTTGTCCATTAGTTCCTGGATTAATCTTCCCTGAAGCTTCACCTTTTCTTGGAGTGTGGTCATTTTCTGGTTGTTGTCAGCTGCTTCATCGTCCAGGCGAGAGATTCTGGATTCCATATGGTCCACTCTTTGTGTTATGGTTTCAATTGCGGAGTTTATGGATGTCAGAGAGCTATTCATGGTTGTCATATCAGCTCTGATCGTGGAAATTTCTTCCTTTAAAGAGTTGTATTTTAAATCTATTTTTTCATGCATTTCAATTCTCAGGGTGTGGAGATTTTCTTTAAAGGCGGCTTGCATTGTATCCATTTTTGCTTCCATTTCTTTAAACGAGGCTTGCATTGTATCCAGTTTTGCTTCCATTTCTTTCTTGGCTTCCTGGGTGTCCTTCCAGATTTCCGCTCTAAACTCCTGGAATTGTTTTCTGATTTCATTTCTGACGGTTTCGATCATTCCTGTTAACATGTCCTCATTTGCTTTTTTATTCTCCATCTCCTCTTCAGTCGTGCTGCTTTTTGGAGCTGGCGAGTTGGCTTGTCCTTTGATGAACTGAGTTATGTTTCTTTGTGATTTGCGCATCTGGAGGTCTGTGTAGATCTTCCCTCCCTTCTGTGTAGGCGTGTCTACGGCAGCAGGTGCTGTCGCTGTGGCCCCGCCCACCAGTGCAGGGCACGCCTACCAGAGCGGGCGCTTTCGCCGGGGCCCCGCCCTCCTGTGCACTGTGAGTCCCCTACAACAGGCACTTTAGTGGGGTCTGCCTCCCAGAGCGAGCCCTGGGTTGTTGGGTTGTGCTTGCGCCCTCCCGCGAGTCCGTTGGGGGGGGGAGGCAGTATATGTGGGGCCCAGTGGGATCGACTGTCCGGGTGTGGCTTGGCACCCTCAGACCTCGCCTCCGCTGCGAGGAGGGGGAACGAGATCAGGCTCAGGTGACCCTGCTGGGCTGGTATTGCCCACCAGCGCCTGTGATTTTAGTTGTAAGAGTCCGCAAGGTCTAGGCGCCTCGGGTGGGGCTTGCCCTGCCAGCCGTCCCCGGCCCCTATTGGGAAGGGGACGGGGCCGGTTCTGCCAGTTCAGGAACCTTTGGGGGCTTGGGGCTGTTCCGCCCTTCCCCTGCTAGACTGGCTTCCCAGCGCCTGATGGGAGCTTCCCGCGTGATTTGGGGGTCCTTTGTTCCCACGGGAGTGGGGAGGGGGAGGGAGAGAGATATAGCTTCTTTGTCGGGCTTGGGTCTCCCGTTGGGGGGAGGGATTATGGGGGACTCACTTTTGCTGCTTTGTGTGTGTGTCCCGCGCCGCCGTTGGCCCTTCAGGGGTTGGCGAAGTGTCGTGGTGGCTTCCCCCGTTCCCTCTTTCTGCCGCGCTGGGTTCCCTTGTCCGAATCCGGTGTGGACCCGAACTTCTCGTCGCTGCCGGGTGTGTCTTCGTCCGCACCCTGCTTTGTGTCCGTGGGGTCTCCCGCTATATGGATTCTGCGCTCCTGGCAACCTGTCTGCCGATCGCCGGGTTTCCCTTTCCCAGCCTGACCCTGTTTGGGCCAGGGTCGGCTGGTGGGGGGAGGGTGCCCCGATGAATCTCCGGCTCCGTGTAGGTTTTCGGTTCTTCTTTTTTGCTCCTTTTTGTTTTCCTGGGTTTCTCCACTGCTTCTGGATGCTGGTTTTGCTGGGTTCTTGGTGGAGTGTTGGGTGTTGGAGTTCCCAGCTCGCTATTCAGTTGGTGCGAGTCGGAGTGCCTCCCTATTGTTTCGGCGCCATCTTCTCAACTCCTAGATGTGTCTCTTGGTGGCAGCAGAAAGATGGATCTTGATTTTTGATCCAACTTATGAGCCTGTGTCATTTTATTGGAGAATTATGTCCATTAATGTTGAGAGTTAGTCTTGAGAGATGATTGTTTGTTCCATCCATTATCACTATCTTGTTTTAAGCTGTGTCTTCCCATTTCTTGATCTGATGTTTACTATTTAAGGTTCATTTCTCTGTCCGTATTGGGATCTTGAAAATTTTCCCTGTATAGTACATCTTTGAGGATTTTCTGTAAAGCTGGTTTGGTGGACATATATTGTTTCAGTTTTTCCTTACTGTGGATGACTTTTATTTGACATTAGGGTATGAATGAGAGTTTGGCTGGGTACAGAATTCTTGGTTGGTAGTTATTTTTATTTTGTGTTTGGTATACTTCATTCCAGGCTCTCCTTGCTTTCATGGTCTCTGCTGAGAAGTCTGGGGTAATTCTGATTGCTTTTCCTTTATATGTGATTGTTTCTTCTCCCTAACAGTTTTAAGGATTCTTTCCTTGTACTCTACTGATCTTGTTTGATCACAATGTGTCAGTGGGATGTCCTATTCTGGTCTGGGGGTTTGGGTTTCTAAATGCTTCTTGTATCTGTATAGGCCTTTCCTTCTGGATATTTGGGAAGTTCTCAGCTAGTATTCAGTTAAATAGATTGCCTATCCCATTAACTTCTTTATCCAAGTTTTCCTCTGTACCTATTTTCCTTAAATTGGGCTTCCTGATCATGTCTTGAATCTCCTGTAGCGATCTGTTTTGTTGGTTGGACTGGATTTGTAATGATTTTTTATCTTTCTCCATAGAATCTAAGGAATCTTCAGCTCCTGAGATTCGATCCTCTGCTTCAGTTAGTCAGGACTGTAGGCTAGCTACTTGATTTCGAATCTCTTTTCCTTCTGACTGGTCTTTTCTGATGATTTCCATGTCATTTCTTAGGTCTTATATGGACTTCTTTACTTCATTAACTTTGTTACTTTGGTTTAGATTGTTTCTCTCAAATCTTTAAGCTGGTTAGCTATCTTTTCATTTGACTCTTGAAGTTCATTTATCTCTCTGTTAGTGGATGCCATGAAATTCTCCATTAATTTTTACTTTGCCTCCTCATGCTCTAGAATAATTGACTGAAGAGATTCAAACATTTCATTTATCATGTTTATCAGTAGACTTTGTAGAGCATTTTGTGGATTCTCTTCTATGTCTTTGAGTGACTGCTCTGCTTCCAGCTTGTTTTGAGCGGGGGATAAAACTTCATTGTTTTCCATCTTTCTTGTGTTCCTTCTGCCCATTTGAATTGGGAATGCCAGTCTACCAGCACCTGTGAGGACCGTTTAAGTCCCAAATCAGCCCTTACCAAGCACTGTTGTGTAAATCTTACAAGTTCACAATTATGTACAGATACCCTGTATACCTGTCTATAAAATTAGATTTGGCATTCCTAAAGAATACAATCTCAATATAACAACTGATCCTGGGCCCTGTATTCAGTAGTTACTTATTTACTGTTTCAACCCTATATGTAATTCTTGTTTTTATATTAAGTTCTTTTAGGACTGGCTTTCTCTATGAACCCCTTTGATTCACTCGTATTAAGCTGGGATACCCTCTATCCAATAACCAGGAGTCAATGGAACCTGGAGGTCCAGGCAGTAAGTCAGGAGGGTAAGTTGGAGGTGGTAAAGAGAATAGAGTAAAATGTATTGGGGAGGGGAGGTGGTGATTTTGGTTTAGTTTCAGTGATGTGGAAATGTGGATAAGAGTAGAATCAGTAGAAAGAACAAGTTTAAAATGATAGACAATGGAGAGTTAGCAGAAAAGAGTGGAGGTGTTATTCATAAGAAAGTAATTTTTAAAGAAAGAGAATGCAAAGAGAGAAATAAAGTAAAAATACTGGAAGACAGATGCACAAAACAGAGAAAAATTATTTAAAAAGAAATAAAAATAAAAAAGATAGAAATGGAACAACCCAAAGAAACAAACAACAACAACAAAAAACCTTGATAAAACAAACCGGTAAACATGGAAAACAAACAAACAAATAAAAAACTCAATGACGTTTCAGATGTGAAAAAATTAATAAGAAAATTTTTTTAAAAAAGTGTTTGAAAAGAAAAAGAAAAAAGAAAAAAAATGAAGTCCTCCTTGTTTGGGTGGTCTTTTCCCAGTCTCTGGTTTCCTTGCGATGGTCTGCAGTCTATTTTCCTTATTGGCTGTTTTGACTTGATTTCAGTTTGCAAGGGGTGGTTCTGTGCTGACCCTTCCCCCTGTTGGTGCAATTCTGGGTCTCTGTGGTTCGCACAGCTTTCAGGTAGTCTTGGGTGTCCTCTGTAGATGGGGATGTGAGCAGTCTCAGGAACTGTGGCTCCTCTGTCTGCTGTGGGGCCCGCTGCCTTTGATGCTTGGCTTTGAATAGGCTGTGGACTAAGCAGGGCTGAGAGTTGCTTGCCTGGGTCAGGCTCCTCCCTCTTGGGCAGGGCGGCCTCCTTGGCGGAGGTGGCTATGGAATGCAGTTCCGTTTCGGGCTGGGAATTGGGCTTCCTCTGTGACGGGACCATTTAACTGTCTCAGGAACTGCTTGTTCCCCTGTCTGGTGTTTCCATGCCACTGGGAGCTGCTCGCCGCTTTCACTTTAAATTTAGAAATTCTGGTGGGCTGGACGGGGCACCTCTGGCTAAGCCGAGGCCCAGGACATGCTTCCAGCCAGGGCAGGGGGTCTTCTCCTGGGTGGAGCTGGCTCTCACTGGTCGGTCCCTCTTGGCCTTTTCAAAGATGGCTCCTTTGACCTCGCTTTCCCTAGGCCCGCTTTAGTTCCAATCTGGTCTGACCCTATGCCAGTGGCAAAGATGGTGCTTTGCTCTGGCAATGGGGGAAGGGCTGCTCTGTGGGCGCAAGTGAGAATATTTTTCGTGGGGTACTCACGCTTTCTCTGCAATTTCAGGTCGTCCGTGTTCAGCCTCCGTCTGGTGTATTTCCTCCCGGTCTACGCTGTGTGCTTTAGCTGCGTGGAGTGTGGGTTGCTGTGCCAGGCGCTGTGCTGGCGCCGGCACTGGCACGGAGGCGAGACACCGCCCAGAGCTCAAATCTGTGTTTTCAGACGAGCTAAGTTGATTTTTCCTTCCTGGCCAGAATCCCTGTACTGTTAGAACTTACTCTGGCTGTCTTTCTAGGAGTAAAAGTTTCTATGGGGTGAGAAAACTGCAGTGTCAGAGGGAGCTCAGCTAGGGCTCTGCTGCTCCTCCGCTGTCTTCCCACAAGTCCTATACATTTATTTTTTAAGGCTAGATGAGAATGGTAACATTATTTCAGAAACAAACAACATTCAGAACAGTATAAGGTAATACTTGTGAATGTTTATGCTAACAAATTTGAAAATTGAGAAGAAACGGAAGTATTTCTAGTAATTATTGATATGCCCAAAGTAAACAAAGAAGATATAAACCAAATAAATTGTCCCATATCAAGTATTGAAATACAAATGACAATAAAAGACCTCCCATCCAAGAATAGCCCAGGATCAGACAGATTCACAGCTGAATTCTGTAAGTTTTTCAAAGAAGAACTCACTCTAATACTCTTCAAGCTCTTAAATGAAATTGAAAGTGAAAGATGACTATCAAACCCATTCTATTAGGCCAGCATAGCCCTTGTTCCCAACGAGATAGGAAACTCATTAAAGAAAATGAAATAAGGATCCATTTTGTAAGAACTTAATGCAAAACTTCTCAATAAAATTCTGATGACCGATTTCCACAAGCAATCAAAAAACTCATACACTATGACCAAATGGGATGCATTCTGTGGATGCAAAGCTGACTCAATATATGTAAGTCAATTAATGTAATTCTACACAGTATTAGGAGCAAAAACAAGAAAAAACATTTGACATAATCCCAAACCCCTTTATGATAAAAACTCTGGATAAACTAGAAAATCCATGGAATATTCCTCAATATAATAAAGGCCATGAATGACAAACCTACAAATGGCATTATACTTAATGGTGAAAAGTTAAAACCATTTCCTCTAAAATAAGGAGTGATAGAGGATTCCCAATCTTCTTCATTATGGTATTGGAATTCCTAACCAGAGCAGAAAGGCAATAGAAAAACATAAAAGAAATCCAAATATGGAAAGAAGTAAAACTCTCTCTCTCTTTGAAGATGACAGGATCCTGTATTGACAAAAAAATACATAGATTCCTCTCCCAGTTACTTCAGCTCGTTCAAAACCTTGGCATAGTAGCAGGGTATAAAATTAACCCACAAAATCAGTAGTTTTTCTGTCTGCCAACAATGAGAAGAGTGAGGTTAAAATTTAAAAAAAATTAAAAAACACTTCCTTTGTAATGGCCTCAAAAAAAAAAAGATAACACCTAGTAATCAGCTTTACCAAAGAGGTGAAGAAACTCTCTGATGAAAACTTTAAAAACCTGAAAAATGAAACTAAAGCAGATTTAAGCAAGTAGAAAAACTCCTATGCTCCTGGATTAGGATTAACAGTGAAAATGGCAATTCTGCCCAAAGCTATCTACAAATTCATTGAAATACACATCAAAATCCCAACAGTATTCTTTAATGAAATACAACTTGCAATCAGGGCCTGGGTACTGTCCCTTAGCCTCTTGGCTCAAGGAAGTCTAGCACCCTACCACTTGAAGCACAGCTGCTCCTTCTTGGTGATTAATTGGAAGTCAAAGTCTCACAAACTGTTCTGTGTTGACTAGCATCCAACCACAATCCTCAGATTTCAACCCCTGAGTATTTAGGATTATAGGACTAAGCCATCAGTACCTGTCAATTTTTAATTTGTATTTCTGGCAAAAACATTGCTGCTTGAGTCTAAAGACGACATGGGAGAATTTTACCTTAAATAAATTAGGAGAGATAATTTTGTGTGTGTATATAAATATATGTGTGTCTGTCGTGGGGCTTGAATTCAGGGACTGTGTGGTGTGTCTGAGGTTTTTGTTCAAAGTTAGCTTTCTACCTGTTGGGTCACGGGGCCTAGTTCTGGCTTTATTTGTAGTTAATTGGAGAGGAGTCTTATGTAATTTCTTTTCCTGATTGCTTCCAAACACTAACATCAGACCTAACCCTATAGAGTAGTTAGGATGACAGACTTGAGCCACCAACATGCAGCATTCACATTATATTTACATTCTAAATATAAATTAATTATATATTCACAGAAGGTGGAATAAGTTATGTAAGAAAACTTGGCTGATATGGTTGTATAACTAAAATTTGAAAAGTTCAGGTCCTGTACCTGGAGATTCATAATAGCTAACAATTGTAATGCTAATCACTTAACAAACAGATTTACTTTAATTCTGTGAAACCATACTCAATATAGTTTATAGTTTCCATTAATGATATATATGCAAAAAGGAAGATAGATAGATGGATGGCTCCTGACAAAATCAAAGTGCATTAAGTTTCCCTTCTTAGCTACTTTGTTTGCTCAAGGCTTCAAATTTCCCTGCAAATGTTAAGATCAGCCAATTCAGAGCCATCTGTGAATATTAAGAATTGGGAATAATTTTTTTTGCCAGTCCTGGACCTTGAAATCTGGGGCTGAGCACTGTCCCTGGCTTCCTTTTGCTCAAGGATAGCACTCCTCCACTTGAGCCACAGTGCCACTTCTGGCCGTTTTCTATATATGTGGTGCTGAGGAATTGAACCTAGGGCTTCATGTATAGGAGACAAGCACTCTTGCCACTAGTCCATATTCCCAGCCCTGGGAATAATTCTTGAACATGCCTCTTTTAGAAATAATAAATCGATGCATAGACAACAGTAATAAAACTTATGCAATTTTAAGTTTATATTAGACAAAATCAGTATCTTAAATAAAATCAGAAATGTAATTATTACTCATTCCATCTTTCAAAAGTATTTATTTGATTTTTCTCCATATATTGGAAGGCATATGAAAATAGATAACATAAAGGTCAGGTTGAATTAATTCATGTTGAGAAATCCACGTTGGTACAAGATGCCTGACACTGAGACATGATTGTGTATTAGAGAAATTGAATGTGCATGTTTAGACACCTAGGATAGAAAGAATAGGATTGATTTTCTTTTGATGTTTATGTTTAAAGAAATCCATGATGAGTAGTAATAACAGCCATTATTTTGTAATTGAGTGTCTTTCTTATTGGTAACTGCATTCAACTGTAATGAGAGCAATGAAGATGATTTGCAAGTGTTAAGATTAGACTATTATCCTTTTTTTCTAGTATATTTATTTAGTTATCTTCAAAACAGATTCTCACATTTGTAAATCTGTGGTGTATTGTTCTTTGCCCATCTCTGAACATATTTTGATCATGCCAACTTACAGATAAAAAGACACGTGTGTGTATATGTATGTATATACTTGACCATCATTATCTTGAGCAAAGTGGACAGTGTGATTCCAATAGTGACAATTTGAAAATCTTCACTTCCACTTTAAATACAAAGATCGTTTTTTATCCTTTTACTCTAGCTCTCAAATCCATTTCTTTAGGATTGACATATAGCATTGAATTTCAGCTGTTACTTTTTTTGTTTGCTTGCTTGATTGCTAATGTTGTTTGGAGAAACCCCTTTGGGGATTCAATGAAACAGCCCCAATGAAAAAATGCATGTCTGTCTCTGAAATGTCAGTGACCTGATACAACATCACATTACGACTAAACATTTTTGTTCTCTACACTTGATTTTAGAGCATAATGGTTTTCTGATTCATTGCTTTCAGATCTGGCCGAGTACCTGTCAAAAAAAATTAGTATCATATTTTGTTGTTGGGGACAGCTGTGCCTTTAAGAGGCCACAGCTGGCTTTAGCCAGTCCCCTCTTCTTCCTCCTTTAACAGGAAGAGAAGCCCCCGCCCCTGGGAGGCGAACACGTGTGTGCCATCATGGTGGGGACTTCTACAGAGACCCAGCTGTTGGGGGGCTGTAGTCCCCACCCATAGAGGAAGTTCGTGACATCACTGTGATGGATATGGTCTTTAGCCTATGACTGGCCCTTTGGCCAGTCCCCCTCCTTTCCCGCCATTAACATTATATAACCCCCTCCCCAATTAAATCCTATGAGACTCATGGACCATCAAGCTGTCTCCCCGATGTCTCTCTCTCCGCCGCTGCTCCTGAGGGGACCAGGGAGGGAGGGGAGGCTTAGGCAACCTTTCCTCAACTTAGTGTAATCCATGAGAGCACATTTTGCCTTCTGTAGGCAGGGGACAAAGCTGACTGCTCTTTCATAGTTAGAATTCAGGCATCTCCCCTGGAGAAGTGGGGAGAGGGGTCCCAAGAGATCCTGACATTTTGTCTCTGAGAATTTGCTCTGATTGTCATTTTTTAAGAAAAAAATACATTTATAGAAGTCAAAGAAAAAAATAAGTACTTAATGGTTAATTATTATGATTACGTTTGATGAACCCAAGAAGGCTAATAAGCCTTTATCATTCTCTAAATTTTGTTACTCATATGAAAAGCACATTTAACCAGTGCTCATTGAATAAACTGAAACAATTGCAAGACTTTGATTAACACAGAGAAACACAGTTTTGGAAAAAACAAAACCCAAAAAACAATTCTAAGTTTATTGGTTATAGCTAGTTTCCCAAATGTTCTGCTGTGAATGCACCAATTTCTGTTTAATAGGATATTCTTTTCTCCCATGCAACAAGAGAATTTACTTGGCCCTGAAAGAAACAAGATGAGTAAAGATCTGTTGGCTCCACTGTCTGAGGACACTTGCATTGGGAGGAGATAGTAAGAAGAAATATGGTCAGTACTCTTTTGGTTTTCCTCCTTGGGCTACAAGCAATATCTGTCCCAATCAACAGAATTTACATGCGAATGGGGTAGTCTTTGATTAAGCTCTAAACTAAGCTCTAGGACAGCATCAGCTGCTCATCTCTGGCTGTGGAATCTAAAGGTTGACATTTGGGGTTTTCATCAACAATTTTGGCATTAAATATAAACATACAATGGGCCTTTTGCAAGCTTTGCAAATTAATGTTCCTAACAGCGTCTTTCATTGGGTACTGATTAATAGAGTTTGAATTTTTTTTCCCTTAAACTTGTAATTGGTAGTATTCCATTATATTGTCCGACTTCAAAGTTTCCTTAATTGTGTGTTGGATGTAGTGGCAAGATGAATCTTGGTAATATGTATTTCTGTAAGTGACTTCTTCCTCCACTAATTTAATTTTATCTGAGGCCCAGGGGGAAGCAATTTCTCATCTTTTAATCCTCAGCAACATTTAAAAATAAGCAAATTTTAAATGCTTTCAAATATTTAATAATATATAATTTCATTTTTATTTCCTAAAATGGGAAGAGCATGATAGTATAAATCAAATTAAAAATATTCTCCCAGGTTATTTGAGCCATATAAATTATAACTCACAACCATTGTAAATATAAATATGGAGTCCAATAGGATTGGTTCATTCATTGTTTTAAATTGATAATAATGAAGATGCTTATGAGGTATGATGTGGTATTTCAATTTGTGTCCACACCATTCAATTTCTTAATTAGGGTAATGGCCATAATGATCACCTGAAACTATTCCATTACTTTGTGGTGAAAGTGTCTGAAATCCTGTCTTCTTCCTATTTTGAAGTGCATAATGAATTATTTTCCTTTCACATCATGGAATATCATGACCTGTAGCTCCTTTCTAGATACAAGATTGCACTATCTTTTGATCATCTTTTTCTTTTCTTTGTCTCACTCCCCTTAGCCTCTAGATACCATCATTCTACCTTAAACTTCAGTGAATTCAGTTTTTCTATACTCCTTACATAGAGAGATAATATGGGACTTGTTTTTCTTTGCCTTGTTTATTTCACTTAGTTTACTGAACTCCAGGTCCATTATGCTCCTTCAAGGGATAAGATTTCATCCTTTTTATGGATATTCATCTCTTAGCAAAAAAAAATCTCATTTTTCAATATTTGGCAATATACTATTTAAAAATGAACAACATTTTAAATATATGCTATAAAATTTCACCTTTATAACCAAAAAGAAGAAGAGCATGAGAGTATAAATACAACTGAAATTACATTCCTGGACTATTTAGATGACTAAATTGAAAACCAAAATCAACATTCATAAAAAATATTTAGAGCAAAACTAGGTAAGATGCTACTTACAATCAGACACACACACACGCTCTCTCTCTCGCTCTCTCTCTCTCTCTCTCTCTCACACACACACACACACTAGTCAAGTAGTAAGAAACTACCAATTGCTTCAGTGTCTTCTTGGTAGCCAGGATTATGTTGCATTGTGCTGCCAGAATTGATGGGAATATTGGGACAACTGGTAAAACTTGTAATAGGAAAGCACAAATATCCTCAACGGATATTCCTCAGAAAACTTGTCAGCAAATCCAGGGCTGTTAGCGGAAGCAGAAAGCTTAGCCTGCTTCCTGTGAGTGGGGGAAAGGACTATGGCTGCGTGACAACAGAGGGCTACTGAGGCTTGTTCTTCTAATAACCCACAGTTGCCAGTCAACAGCTTTCTTATACTCATCATTGCCTTGGAATTGCTTGCAATGGAGTCATAACAGAATAAGAAAGAAAGAGTAAGAAATAAAGTAGAGAAGAAATTTAGATAAAAGAAAAGAATGAACAAAAGCCAGGAAATATCAGAAAAAACACACCATAATGTTCAACACTACATAAAACAAAAGCATAAGAAAGCAGCATAAAAAGAAGCCCTGTGAGTTCGAAAAGCAACCTGAATAAAGTCTCATTCTAAAAGTGCAGGGAAAGAATTTCTTATAAAATGTAAATTGAAGGCTGGGAATATGACCTAGTGGCAAGAGTGCTTGACTCATATAAAATGTGAATTGAACGAACTGAGATAAACTACCATGTAAATTGTTCCATGAAGGACTGGGGTAATCTGAGTCTTGTTCCTGTGATGAGCAGGGAACCACTGATAGAAAGACGACCTCAACAGAGAAAAGCTGTAGCACACAGTTCAAAGCCTGGAGACGGTACCAGGAAACCAGTGTGGTGCAAAAGTCACAAAATCAGAATCTCAGAAATAAAGTGTTACCACTCAAGGAAACAACAGAGATGATAGCTGTTCTTAAGATAACACAAAATTTAAAGAACCATTAGAAGGGAAGGTACTTTGAACACAGCAAATGAGGTTTTAAAACCAGCAGTGAATTCAAAATAAAAATATAAAATAAAAATAAGGAAAGATATGAATCACATTTCAGACAAAAAGGCAATTACATAAAACATACATCTAAGATTCAAAAGGTGAATAAAATGTCTTCTGGGAGGTATAAACCTTAAAAAAGTGGATGGAATGAACAGTAAAAAATACGTAAATATCCTTGTCTATTCTATTGCTTTCGTTTAAAATGTTCTTTTCCTTCTTAGACTGCAAACATTTTGTAAATTTCAGCTAAGAATTTACCTTTCCTATGGACTTTTTTCACTTTTTTTTTCCTCTTTGGCTCTCTTTAACACTTGTCAGATAGAGTGTAGTATATTTCAAAATTATAACCACAAGCACATGGTTTCCTGTCATGTCATACATACATTATGAAGATTTAAAAACCATGTAAACTATGTACTATGTGATTCCACTAATGTCGTGAGTTTGTTTGTTTGTTTGTTTTTGTTGTTGTTGTTGTTGTTTTTGGTTGGTTGTGGGTCTTGAAATCTGCGCCTAGGCACTGTCCCAGAGCTCTTCATCTCAAGGCTAGCTCTCTACCACTTCTGGATACCTGGTGGTTAATTGAAGATTAGAGTCTCATGGACTTTCCTGCTTGAGCAGGCTTTGAACCATCATCCTCAGGTCTCAGCCTCCTGAGTAGCTAGGATTACAGGCGTGAGCCTCAGGTGCCTGGCCTGTCATAACTTTTTGGCATGCAGAGCTAGAGAGAGTATGTAAAACAGTAGTGCTTGCTGGAGTGGGGTAAAGAATGCTCAAAATAGGGGGAACAGAGAGCTGACTTGTAAGGCAATGAAACTACACTGTATGATAGAATAGTGGATCCATGACATTGTACCTTTGTTCAAACCCATAAAATGTACAAACCAAGAGTAAACCCTAAGGCAAGCTGTGAGTACTGGATGATTCTGAAGTGTCAGTGTACGTTCATGTGCTTTAATAAATGTACCATTCTGGTAGGCAATGCTGGCAGTGGGGTGGCAAGGCAAATGCAAGCATGGGAACAAGAGGTGTGTGGGAATTCTCTGTAATTTACTCTCAATTTTGTTGTGAAACTAAGTATTGTACTAAAAATAGTCTATTTAAGAGCTTGGACATGATTCAAGTAGTGAATCACTTTACCAAGTGAAAAACTCTGAATTGAAACTTCATACAACACACACACACACACACACACACACACACACACGTACATTTTTTGAGTTACACCAAATGATTAAGCATAACAAGCCTGCAGTCTTTACAACCTATTTTTTTATGAGAAACAGAGATGTTTCTTTGCTCCTTTTCCTTAGTCATTTCTGATATACTAACATAAAGTATTACTAAAAATACATAAGTTAAAAAACAAATCAATAAAAAAATCCCTCTAAAATATTTCTTTCATGCTTATGTGGTTTTGTTTGTTTTCTAAAAGAAGAAAATAAACTTTTTAGTTTGGAAGGTGTATTCCGGTGAGTATGATTCTTCTTAAAATAGTTTATCACACTTTTGGTGAAGATATGGAGCAACAAGAAGCATTACATACTGTTGACAGAAAGGTAAATTTGTAATAATTATGGAAATTAACATACTAGTTTGTGGAAGAATGATTTCTCAGACCAGTGGGGGATTTAGCCTCGGCACAGATATTCTGCTGCCTTATTAGCAAACTAATAGTCCAATGGGGAAACATCTCCATTAAAGAATCTCCAGTGTTTGTTGGCCAAAAGAAGCCACTTTGTCAGGAGACCCTCCTCCCCTGAATATAGACTCCCTGGGGGGACTTGTCTGCCCAGCTGCTCCAGCAAAAGCATTTTACAGTAAATAGGGAAGTCAATTGTCTAAGATAATTAGTCTTGAGGTAATAGTAGCTAGTTGATAGAGTTTTGCCTTGACTGTTTTTATCCTTTGTTGTAGTGACATCCGCAACTTTTGCATTGGTATGGATATCTTTCTGTATTAATTTTATTCTTGAAGTTGTGAATTGATTTCTAACCCTATATAAACCCTGGCCCTCCTAAAATAAAGTGTGCATTGGTTCACTTGCCTCTGCATCCCCTTGTCCTGACTTTCGGCTCCAGTTACAGGGTCCAACAGTAGTTCCCCTCACGTTTAAAATTAGAACTGCCATTTATTCAGCAATCTCTATTGTGAGTACTTTTCTAATATAAATGAAATTTGTATGTCAAAGAGACATCTATACAGTGTCGTTTATTGCTGCAATGCTCATATTACCTAGGAGAATCTGCCAAAGTGCCCAACAACAGTGAATAAATTTTTAAAAAGAAAAAAAGGGGGCGGCACTATTGTTTCAGGCCTGTAAGATTAGCTGAGACTTGAGAATCAAGGTTCAAATGTGCCTAGGGCAGCATAGTCTGTGAGACTCTTTACTAACCTACCAAAAAGCTAGAAATGGAGTTGTGACTTAAGTAGTAGAGTATTATTAGCCTTGAGCAAAAAGAGGTAAGGGAAAGTGCCTAGTCCCTGAGTTCAAGCTCCACAACAAATAAAAACAAACAAACAGTACTTATACCTATTAGAATATTAGAACACTTTTCAGACACAGAGAATGCAACCACAAGAGAAGAAATGGAGACTTACAATAACTAGAGGCTGTTATCACAGAAAGACAAGTAACACCCAATTTCACTCATTTATCAAATATGGAAAAGTGATGCAACATAAATTTAAAGTAGAAATATGGTTATCAGAAATTTAGGAATAGTAGGATTTGATAGAATAAAGGTCTGCTATGCTATTGCACAATGAGTAATACAGATATCATGTGCTACATATTTTAAAATTACAGAAGAAATGGTTTTGAATATTTACTCATTATTCATTTAGATATTATGAACTCAAGGCTTTTCTTTTTTGAACTTGGCATTTTTGCTTGAGGCTGATGAACTCTCAAGTGAGCCACACCGACATTTCAGCTGTTTTCTGGTTAATTGAAGACTAGAGGATCACAGGTTTTTCTGCCCCCACTGGCTTGAACCAGAATCAGCAAAGTTAAGTTCTTGAGTTGCTTGGGTTACAGTCATAACCCCCAACCCTGCCAGCACCTTGCTAAATTTCAAATTTTTAACTATAAAGAAATGATAAATGATGGAGAAAGTAGACATATTAACTGGGTTTAATGTGTGTGAGTATGTGTGCACACGCGTGTGTGTGTGTGCACGCACGTGTGTGTGTTGTTGTGTATGCTCCGCTGCTCCTGTGGCTTGAACTCAGGCCCTGTGCTTCTGTACCTGAGTTTCTTTTGCTCAAGGCTTGTCCTCCACTTGAGCCACAACACCATGTTCAGTTCTGTGTGAATATTTTATTGGAGATAAGAATGTCACCAACTTTCCTCCCCACTGGCTTAGAACTGCGATCCTCAGATGTCAGCCTCCTGAGTAGCGAAGATTACAGGCAGGAGCCACAGGCACCTGGTTTTAGGTTTAAATATTGTGTGATTTATACTCATATTGGATGATACTACATTTCAGAGGAAATTAAATTAAAACTTACTAAATTAAATGAAACTTACTAACATGCCCTGTAATCTTCCTGCCAGGGATTAGTGCCACTATTGTACACAAATGTAAAAGCAATTACTTAAAAATGTTGACAAATGATCACTTTTAACATATAGAGTGTAGACAAGCAAGAGGCATATTAGGTTTGGTTTGTAGGCCAAGTCTTTATCTTCTACTACTGTAGAAAGTTTTAAAAAGTAAAAGATAAATAAATAAAAATAAAAATGAAATAGGATTTAAAATTTTATTAATGGTGATGTTCTAAAGAATTAAAAGTGTGGGGTGGGGCAGAAGCCTGGCTCAGGTGGCAGAGCCCTATCCACTACACGAAAGTGGCAGGTACTGTATTTAAATTATGTATGTAATAAGCATAAGAAAATGGTCTGAGAAAACATAAAATGTTAGCAAAAATAGCCAATAGTTGTCAACAAAAGCATAGGGAAGTGCTTGTGAAATCCTTTCTAAGAAACTTAGTTAATAAACTGCATATAACCTCAAACAATTAAAGAAATATTCACATGAAAACTGCTGAACATTAGTTTAATAAGTATCTCCCAAACTTGTAAGCATAAGAATATAAAAAGCAATAATTCCACAGATCAGATTTAGGAGATAGATGCAGTTTATAAGTAAAAAATCAGAATAAGAATTAGAGAAATTATGTGACATGTACTACATACATTACTTGTATGTTGAGTTAATAGTTATAGTTTTTCATAGTGTGTTGTGTTTGGATTGCTGGATAGCATACATGAGCAATCAGCAAAAGAGAGTACTCTCTGTCCTTGACAGAAAACCAAGAGAATTCTGAAGTAATATAAAAAGGGTGAAACAAATTCATTCAACATGTATTAAGAAAGAAATTTGTATTTAGTATTATTTATATTAAAATATAAACATGGGGTCACATTGATCAAGATGCATTTAAATGATGAACTGCTTTGTTGAATGACAGTTCTTTATACAACTACTTAAAGATAATTAAAAAAGGAAAAAAAAAATATGTGAAGGTGTATCTCTGAAAAGCTAGAACAACTCCATCTTGTAGAAAACATATCCTTACTGTAAACCAACCCTACCCCCACCCCTAACTTTCCAGTAAAGGAACATGAAACGCCCTGGAACAGAGTGACCAGATGGCTGAAACTGTTTAAGGGTTGGTCAGAGAAGAAAAATAAGTTCTGGAGTTTCTCCAGAACTCCCCCACACAGGTGTGGTTTCCAGTATCTAATTAAAAACCCTGCAGCTCTGCACATACTCCTTTGCCACACCCCTATAGCTTAAACCAATCAACTTTAATTATGTTGGCCCCTTGATCTGACCAATAACCCTTTCCAGATTCCTTCCCACCACTAAATGCGCCAAATATGTTTTAGAATTGTTTTATGACTTTCCCCGAGGTGTGTATTTGTTAAACATTGCTATGCTGCATGCTAATCCCCCGCCTTCCCCATAGAATGTATAAAACAGCTGGAAGCCCTAGGCTCAGGGCCTCTTAGCATCACCAGAATACTGAGTGCATGCAGAGGACCGAGCTAGCTTGCAATAAATGCCCTTTTTGCTGCTTGCATTGGTCTTGGTCTCTGGTGGTCTCTCAGGGGTCCCGAACTCGAGCATTTCATCTCAAAGAAGTCACATGAAAAACAACTATCCTAATGACAACAGGTATTCCTCTTGCTCAGTAATGTCAACTATATTAAAAGAAAGCTACTGCTTGCAGAAATATAACCTATGTGAATGTTTAGAGAAAATCAGAGACAAAATTAGGACATCTTAACAAATACGAAGAAAGTGGCAACTACTGGGCTTGTATCACAGTATTTAAATGCAAATTTAACTAGTTTATGTCTATTAAATACTGTAAAAACCAAATTTCAAATAGTGTAATATTTGCTATGAATTGAAATATTTAAAACCCATGCAAGCAAAAACTATTGTAATAGTACTTATTTCATAGGTTGAAATGGAAGCTTTAAAACCAGAGAAGCTTATGATTCTGACTTTCTTTAAACTGGACTCTGTCACGGGGTGAGCAAACATCATTTAATAATACTCCATGCAAATATTTCTGTGAAGTGATGGAAAACAATAGCAGGGTAAGCATATACCTAGTTTATTATCTTTGATGAATAATACATGCAGCCACAGAGAATTGCCAGCTGCAATCTCACATGAGAGGAAACAATCAGACATTAATTGGGTCCTGATAAGGAGACACACATCCCTTATTCATTCCAATAAAATTAAACCTAAAAGTGCTAAAGTCTCTGAATCTACAGCCAGGAGAGTAGCTAAACTGCACCAGGAATGTACAATCACCAAAGTGTAGGCTATGAAAAACTACAGGTCACACAACCAGGGTTTAAGAGATGAGAGAAGAAATAAACATTGACTGCCACAAAATAAGCCAGACTAAAATACTATCTCTAAGACTAGACATGGAAGGACTTGGAAAAAGTTATACTAAGTGAAGTGAGCCAGACCCAAAGAAACATGGACTCTATGGTCTCCCTTATAGGGAATAATTAGCACAGGTTTACGCAAGTCACAGCAGAGGATCACAGGAGCCCAATAGCTATACACTTATGAACACATAAGGTAATGCTAAGTGAAATGAATCATGTTATGGAAACGATTGCTATATCACAGTTGTAACTACTTTCAACGCGCCATATGTAACTGTATGTAACTCTATTATTGATGAACTTCCTGTATCACCTTCCTGTGGTTGTACCTACACCATCTCTGTATCTTATCTGAGTATATTGGAAACCGGGCATACTGGTATTAGAAATAGGAAATTGGAAGAGAATACCAAATTCTAGAGGCACAGGGTAAAAAAAGACAAACAACTACAAATGCAATACTTGCAAAACTGTTTGGTGTAAATGAACTGAACAACTCATGGGGGGGAAGGAAAAGAGGGAAGTGGGAATGAGGGATGAGGTAACAAACTATACAAGAAATGTATCCAATGTCTAATGTATGAAACAGTAACATTTCTGTAATTCAGTTTATATATATATATATATATATATATATATATATATATATATATATATATACATATATATGTATATGTATGTATATATATATATGCCGGGCTTGGGTCGCCTCCCCTGGCGCAGGGGGTCAGGCTCTACTCTACTGTAATCGCTCCCTTTCTCACCCTCTCCCCTGGTCACCCGACCCGCAGGTAAGGCCAGAGTGAAGTGGGGGGCTCAGGAAAGACCTCAGGTGCACGCGGCCATAAGAGATCGCTTTACCTCCCTCCTTACCCGTGAAGAAAGCCAGGCCGTACGTGGATCTCGGAGACGCTTAAAGAGCAAATCTGATTTAATAAGGGAGGGGCTAGCAGCTGATATAATAGAGGGTGACGAGAGAAGGGGTCATCGACCAGAGAGCTGGCGATAGGCTGGTGAGCTTGTTATAGGACCCCCTCATGAGCTAACGTCACTTGCTTAGCACCACCCCAGGGGGAAAGCCCACGAGACTGGGGGGCACATGGGCTGGCGAGAAAGTTCGGGGGCTGGTTGCAAAGCCAGTTCTTCTGGTTCCAGACCCAGAGAATTGTGGCCTGCTTACACATTCCCCCAGGGCTGGGGGAAGGGCGGCGTCTCGGGAGCGCTCTCCTTTGCCCTTCCCCCTCAAGGCCAAAGCTGAACCCCAACATATATATATATATAATAATGAAAATGCAAGCAAGAGTTTACTCTCAAAGTTAGATGTTTGTCTTGTGGGATGTATTGATTGGTCTGTAATGTTCCATGACATTTTGCATCCACTTATTGGAACAACTGAGGAACACCCACAAGTACTGTTTTAATATTTCATTTATACTATATTGTATAATATTGATATGTATTATATTTCTAATATTTTATTACACAATAAATGACAAACACTGAAATACACACAAAATTATTTATTTTAATGAACAGATACAAGACAAATGACCTTGTAATGCTTCCCGCTCCCTGCCCAAATTTAGGCACAAAACACTGACAGATAACATCTAAATTCTTCCAAGGGCCCCATTACAGACCAGCCAATACATCCTACCTGACAAACAGAATTTCCAGAGTTGTATTAAGATATTTTTCACAAACTTCTATGCTTAGAACTAATATATTTCAGAAGTTGTTAGTGTTCTTATCATTGCTCTTAACATATTTCCTCCAAGAAACTGAAAAATTGAATCACTTGTATAACATCTTTCATGTTCTTCATGATCTAGTACAGTGCTAGCTATACTGGATGTACAAAGATAAAATGTTATACATCTGTTCCAAAGGTGCCCTATATATGAGAAATTTCAATAATAATTATAAATCTACCTTGAAAATGCCAAAAACTATCTTGCTGCTCATCACACACATTGGCTCACATAAATTCAATCTTCTCCCACCCGTTCTGTTAGCCCAGCAACACGGATGAGTTCTATGTAATTCCATATGAGCTGAACAGATTGTTCTAGTTCCTCAATTAGACCAAAGGTAGGTCCCCTGTGATGTTTAAGTCTTTTTTATTTTCTCTTCTAACTATGAAATGCTAAAGAGAGAAGAGTCTCTAGTTAGCAAGAGAGAAGTTTCCTCATTTAATAATGGGGACAGAGACACCTGAGTACAGGAAACACTCATTTTGAACTGCATTTTAGTGAGAAATAGTGCATAATGTATCATCATCAGACAATATAAATATATATTATGAACCCTACCTAGGGTTTATATCTTAAAACAGCCACACACACACATACACACACATACACACACACATACACGCACACACAAACACACTATATATATCACATATATCATACATAAATATATACATAATGCATAATATAATATGTATATATATTATCTAACAGGGGTAAGATACTTTTGTTTTTGTAGTTGTCTCCCTAAAAATCCTAGGTTATATAATTTAGTTGTGTGTCAACAGGTAAGAAAGAATTAGAATGTAAAGTATTTTTTAATGGAATAAACAGACAAAATAGTAGCTCTTATCAGCAGTCTCTGAGAAAGGAAATATTGAAAAGCTTGGAAAACAGACATAGATGTGGGCCTTTGATTTTACTGGATAGAAAGAGTCATCTCTTTCTAAAGTATAAATGGAAAATAATAGAAAAATTGATCAATAGGGAACCTCAGCTGTTTGGAAAATTGAACTGTTTCTACAAAACTGTTTTGTTTCCTGCAAAATAATTTTGGAAAATGAATAAAAATAATTAAATTTTTCAGAAATAAAGTTTATTATTTAAAAGACTCAGGCATATGACAAAGAGTGATTCTATGATATTTTTTTCCCAAGCCTTATGGATTCCAAACAGACTTTGTTCGTATTTGGAATACAGAGACCTAGACAATGAGAAAACTATTCATGTAGGGAAATATTTTAGGAGTTGCCAGGGAAATCAATTAGGATGTAGTGACTTATATACAATTTGTCTGAAAGAAAAAAAATATCTCATTTACGATAAAACTGAACTGGGTCTAATGATGGTAATAATAACAATAAATTACACCATCAAGAATACAATGTACATGCTACAAAATTAAGGAGAGTGAAGGGAGGAATGGGTAGAGAGGGTTGGGTGAGAATGTTGATAAGGGTGACTTAGATCAAGATTTACTGCAATGAACACTTTTGTATTGGTGGCCTTAGTGTGTTCTTGTTTGTGGTCTTTTGGGTAGATGCCCAAAATGGGCGCTGCTGGGTCATCGTGGAGCTCTATATTAAGCCTTCTGAGGAATCTCTGTAGCGCTTGCCAGAGTGGCTAAACCCACCAACAATGAAGTAGGGTTCCCATTTGTCTATATCCCCTCCAAAATTTATTATGGTTAGTTTTCTTGATAAAATACAGTCTTATTGGGGTGAGGTGGAATCTCAATGTTGTATTGATTTGCATTTGATTTGCATTTTGATTTGCATTACGGCCAATGATGTAGAACACTTTTTCATATGTCTCTTGTACATTCTCATTTCCTCATCAGTGAAGTCTCTTTTTAAGTCTTTGGCACACTCGTTGGGGCTTTTGATTCTTTTGTTTTAGAGGAATTGTTCTTGTTTTGGAGGAATTTGGAGGAGAATGTTTTGTTTTGGAGGAAATTAATTTTGTCACAGCTGAAATATGGAACCAACCCAGATGCCCCTCAGTAGACGAATGCATCAGGAAAATGTGATACATATACACAATGGAATTTTATGCCTCTATCAGAAAGAATGACATTGCCCCATTTGTAAGGAAATGGAAGGACTTGGAAAACATTATTCTAAGTGAAGTGAGCCAGGCCTAAAGAAACAATGACTCTGTTGTCTCCCTCATAGGGAATAATTAGCACAGTTTTAGGCTAGTCACAGCAGAGGATCACAAGAGCCTAATAGCTATGCCCTTATGAATGCACAAAATGATGCAAAATGAAATGAACTCCATATTATGGAATTGACTGTGATATCACTGTTGTAATTACTTTCAACATGCCATGTGAAACCATAGCTTCAGTTGTTGATGATCTTCTTGTATCCCCTACCTGTGGTTGTACCCTCACTATCACTGTATCTTATCTGAGTACAGTGGAAACTGTATATACTGGTATTAGAACTAGGGAAGTGAAAGGGCATGTTAAAATTGAGAGACAAAGGATAAAAAGACAAACAACTCCAAAAGCAATACTTGCAAAATTATTTGTTGTGAACCAACTGAACAACTCATGGGGGGAGATAAAGGAGGGAGAATGAATGGGGAGTGAGGGAGGAGGTAACAAACAGTACAAACAATGTACCCAAGTTCTAAGGTATGAAACTGTAACCTCCCTGTACATCATTTTGACAATAAATAAGAAAAATAAATAAATAAATAAATAAAGGAAATGTACCCAAGGCCTAACATATGAAACTGTAACCCCTCTGTACATTACTTTCACAATAAATAAGAAAAATAAATAAATAAATAAAGGAAATGTACCCAAGGCCTAACGTATGAAACTGTAACCTCCCTGTACATCACTTTCACAATAAATAAGAAAAAAATAAAGCTAAACAAGTTTTATGGGGGAACAATAATAAATACATAAATAAAAAATTTAAAAAAGAATTTATTGCATTCATAAACTTCTTTGCTAAGTGGAAACTCTTTACAGATAATAACAAAGAAGAAAAAGAAAGGAAAGAAACTATACAGTCATGGTTGAGGCTGTATCGTTCTATCTCCTCCAAACAGCATGCCTTCATCACCTCTTTCTGCTATAGTCATGTGTGTCAATGTAGAGCTAATGGAAATAATGTCTACAGAAAAGCTCACCAGAGAACAGAATTACACTCTAACCAAAGACCTTCTGTACTGTCACATTAGAAAGATCTCTCATCTACCTGGGATTCATTGATTCTGTGTCCCAATTAAAACGTAAGCATCTCTCATTTGTCTTTGTTTTAATGTGAGTTTTGATTAAGGTAACTACATCCATTTTCTTCATTTTATTCTTTTAGGGGGAAAAAAGGAATTGCCTTGTATACTTTATGACTAGACCAAGGTGATATCTTTCACATTAGCTTTGTTTGTTTCTACTTTAAAATTTTATTTATTTACTTAGTAATTACTTCATTAGTTTGCTTATTTATTTTGGTAGTACCATTGGAACTTAGTCTTGTATTTGCTCAGAACCAAGTGGTCTGCAAGCTGAGCATAGCCTAGAGCCTCACGTTTTATGTTCTAAAGATATAATAGGGGAGGTATTTTCCTGGAATTGTTTTTTTAGTCCAATTTATTTTAATAAGATTTATTAGATTTGTTTTATGCAATTGTAGTGTATCTATTCATGTTCACTTTTTTGTGTGAATATACCATCAAAACTTTTTCTGTTCTCCTAACTGTAAGCATTTATGTTATGTATGCTGTTTATTTTCCTGAGCTTCTCACACACATTTCCTGGCAAGGGAGCAAACTTGGAATTTATACCTGGGAATAATACTACAACAACTTAGCAAATTCTAGTACACTTAAGTATCCAAAATTTTAAATTATTCCAATACAATTATTACTTGTGGATATTAATAATAACCACAGACCATTAGAGCAAATAGATTTAGTGTGACTCACATCCTTTCCGACATTTGAAAGTTCAAGATTTAGTTTTTGCCACTGGAATGGTTAATAAAATAAAACAATGTTTAATTTTCCATGCACTTAATTTTTTCTCCAAAATAACTGCCATAAACTGGCAGACAATTGTACTTCTATTTTCTGTAATACTTTTCTTTGTAGAAGCTTGTTTGCATTATTTCTTTGTTGTTCCTTCATGTGATTTCATAGACGATTATTTCACAGGTCTCTAGATTACAATTTCTCTTGAACATCAAGACAAGAAATAGTATTTTAATAGTTAACTCAATCAACATTTTTAGTGGCTAAAATATTGGATACTTTGCTTCAGAAACAGCATTCAACTTAAGAGATAGAAAATCATTTACTTTTTGTTTTATTTCAACATATTTTAATGCATCAGGCTTTTAATTTGTGTATGTGTGTCCTCATTAGTAGTGGTATTTAGTACATAATGTCACTTTTATTAAAAGTTCCTTAATAATATATCTTTTGGAATTTCACAGACAAGTCTATATTGAAAGTAACTTTATTTTGGGCAAGTGGAAGACAGGATAAAAGAAATCTACAATATGGGAGTGGATGATACCTACCTCTGGTTTGGGCTAACCATGTACAGCAGGAAAACTAATGCTGTACAGAAACTGAAGAGAACAGATGTGGGATGTGGGATGAGGTGCTGGCAAATTATTGTACCTGGAACAGTACTTAAAAGTGCAATTAATCCAATTCTCTGATTGCTTTTTTTATTATCTTAGTTTTACATTGAGCTGCAGTGGCTCTCAAATTTGGCTTTCTTTTCCCTGCCTTTAGAATTAAGCTCATTTTCCCCAGAAGAGAAGTAGTAATGATGAATGTTTCATGAAATCATTGAATTATGGAGTCAGAAGGATCTTTAATTCTTTTTTTTTTTTTTTTGCCAGTCCTGGGCCTTGGACTCAGGGCCTAAGCACTGTCCCTGGCTTCTTCCTGCTCAAGGCTAGCACTCTGCCACTTGAGCCACAGCGCCGCTTCTGGCCGTTTTCTGTATATGTGGTGCTGGGGAATCGAACCTAGGGCCTCGTGTATCCGAGGCAGGCACTCTTGCCACTAGGCTATATCCCCAGCCCTTTAATTCTTATTCATATATATCTGGGTGATTGTCAGAATCACACAGGGGCATTTTAATTCAAGAGTACATCCTTCAAAATTTCTGGACCTAAAATATTGTACAGACAATTTTAATAGTTTAACAGTTTGGGAAACCATCAATCAAATAAAACCCTTATTTAACAAATGAGATCATGGAAGACCAGAGAAAGATATTCATTTTCCCAAGATAACCCTATGTTTGTCTCTAGTATGTAAACGACCATAGGTAAGACTATATAGTAGAGATGAGATTCCATCCCATACAGAGATGACATAACTATGTGTACACACTGAAGCAGAGGCTTGAGCAGGTATTGAGCGTATATGCTTTCTAATCTACATAAAAATAGAGAAGAGAGAGAAAAGTGACTTGGACTTTTTGTTGATATTGGAATTCCAAAATCTCCAGTAACTAGATTACATGATTTATTTATCCTCAGCATTTGGAATACACTTGTCCATTTATGTGAGACCTTAATAAATGTTTTTATAATAAATGAATAAATAAAAAATAATTACTGAATAGACCATCTAGTTTTCTACCTGAGGAATTTGAGATCAGAAGACAGTTCCATCCTATCACATGCTCATGACTGCAGTATGTTCAATTTATTAATTTACTTTATTCATGATTGCATTGTTTTAAGGAATATATAACCAGACATCTGGGAGGATGAACCATTCATCTTTAACACTATCCTTCCTCATTCTCAATACAAGCAATTGCATGTGATAATCATACAGACCACTTTTTACAAGTTCAGTGAATAAATGTAAATTTCAGTTAAGAGGAGAGAAAAGAATTGAGGGGAAAAAAGCCTCATTATCACTTTTCGTAGAATCATTCTGAATCATTATTCCCCTTGTACTAGACTGCTCTCTTTTGCTTAGGTTTATTCTTGACTAGAGGTCAACAGCAAACACGGGGGTATGTAACCCCATATTATAAACCTCATGGTATGACCCATTTCTCCCCACTCCTCCCTGCTAACCAGGACCATAAGCCCTGGTTTCAACACAAAGCAACCAAACTCGATCTCTGAACAGTAGTAAGAAGACAAATTGGAATGGACCCAGAAATAAAGAAATAGCATAATTACAGAGAGTTTTGGTTTTCCTTATTCAGCAGAAGGCCATGTAGACCTGGCTTTTTCTGACCCCTAATCTGGGAAAATTAGGTGATTTATACAGAGCTACTCACAACCTAGAGTAAGTGGACTAAGGGATGAGGTGAGCTAGAAAGAACTAAAAGGACCTATTAGTATCCCTATTAGACATAATCTGGGAGACACTGGAGGGTAAGGTAGAATTAGTCATGACCAACAGGGACAGGCAAGCCCTCTCCATCTTCTTCAGGTGGAACAAGCACAACCATAAAAGCCAGTGAAGATAGTTCCTGTAAGTCCTACACAAATCTGACCTTAAATATTCAGAATGACATGCAGAGTTATGTGACACTCCAGGAGAAGTCAAGCAATGGTGAGCAGACAATCAAGAAGGTGTCTTTGTCATCATGGGCCTGAAGTTCACCTGCCTCATTAAACGACATTACTACAACTAAGAACAGCTGTGGAGGTGTTCCACAGCATATTTTAGCTCTCAGATAAGACAATTCTGTCTGGCTGAAGTGAGACAGCATTTTGACCAAGGAAAATACCAATTCTAAGGCTTTACCAGCTGAGATCAGTGAGTACCATCAATGACCTATGAACTATAGACAGCAAAATAGTCCTTCAAATATTATAACATCGAATGGTGGCCCATAGAACAGCACAGACCTGCTTGCTGAGACTGAAAGAAGTGGCTGTCAAATAAAATAAAAAGAAGATAGGTAGACAAAATTTCCAGGATAAAATCACAAAATTTTCCGTCATACCTAAAAATAAAAGCAATCACAATTCAAATAAGAAACTACATGAATAGTGCAATGAATCAGATATTCAGAGGTTTTGTTTTGACACAGATTGTAAAGCAGCCATTATATAAACTCTTCAAGAATCAATGCTGAATTCTTTGGAAGCAAACAAAAAATTGATCCACTCAGCAAGAAGATTTTAAAAAATGAAAAGCACAAACAAAAAATAGAAATTAACAATCTACTCAGTAGCTGAGCAGAAATATGATCATTGCATCTAAGGTTAATTCAATAAGTAGAGGAAAAAAAGACCAAAAAAATCAAAATGAATAGAAGTCCAAGTATCTGGTGGAAAAATCAATGGAGTCCGACATTTTTTTTTTCACGTAAGTCCCAGAAGAACAGAGGAAAAGGAATTAAGTCAAAGAATATTCAAATAGTTAATGAGTGATAACTTTTCAAACTTGACCAGCATTGTAATCCCTCTGTGTATCACCTTTATAATAACAATAAAGTAAATTAATAAAAAAGAAAGCCAGAGTAACATCTTCAATTGCAAGCAAATGTTTTCAGTGTTTTATCTTCCTATGAAAGGCTGAATACCAATCTATGACCTTTCTAAAATGAAATTTAACCCTATCTCATAAATGATATGACTTTCTTTCTGTCTTATGTTCCTCCCTCAGTGGAAATGAATCCCTTTAGCTTTGTGCAAATAAAGTTGTCTTTCAACTTGATTTCTTTCATATATTAGGTACAGAATTATAAGAGAGAAGTTGTTTATGTGTTGCTGTTCTTTTCATTTTAAAGTTCCATTCATTAGCTTCAAGTTTTAACTCAATTATCTCCCATTTTATATAAGTCCTGGTGAAAAATATGTTTTTATTGTAAATCTTCACATAAAATTTTTTTGTGATATAAGAATTCACTTCATAAGTGATTCAAGCAATTTGATTATTTTGTTTCTAGATCTAGTTTTCCTTATTTATCTTTTACTTTAATTTTATTGAATTATGTACGTAAGTGGACTTATTATACTTTATCATTGTTCTATTTTTTTTTATCTTATTTTGTATGTGTGTGTTGTTCCATTCCTTGGCATTAAACCAGGAGCTGGGCCCTATCCCTGAGCTTCTTTTATTCAATCATGGCACTCCACCACTGAAGTCCTAGCTCTACTTCTGACTTTTTGGTAGTTTGTTGGCAATAAGAGTCTCAAAGACTTTCATGCCTAGACTGGCTTTGAAAAGCAATCCTCAAATATCAGCCAAATGAGTAACTAGGATTACAATTGTGAGCCACTGGTACATGCATATAAATACTTATGCTACATTCCCATTTATTCACCCTCTCTATTAGCCTTCCTATACCCACTGTTACCAACCTCCACCTGAAACTGTTCTACTTTCCTATCATTTATTTTGTTATCATATATTACCGGCATCACTCATCTTTGAAAATATTTGGCATCATGAATGTCTTTGACTTTAACATGTAGTTTTTTTTAATGGTATTGACTTGGTGTGTATTTTTTATGTTATCTCCCTGTTTGCATCTTCAAGTACAATGCTTGGCACATGTCAGTTAAACTTGCCTGTGTAATTATGAGGACCTATCAGCAGGAACCATGACGATAAACACTTTCTCCTTATAGACTAAAATTGAGCAGATTTGGTCAGGTTACTTGAACTCCTGCAACTCCTTTCATTTGAAATGCAAATACATGGTAGTATTACCCCACAGAATTGTAGTAAGGTTTAAATAAGACTAGATGGAGAAGAACAGCTGACAATATTAACCAGGCTTATGTCTCCTGTCCAACATAGAATTGCAGCTAGGAAACAGCTTTCTAATCAACTATTAAATACACTCTTTTAATATTAAAGTGAGAAAACAGAGCAAGATCTTACCAATAAAATGCAGATGGAAATAGAGAGAGGAGTGTATAAAATAAGGCTCGGTATTTTTCATTTTTTTCTAACTCACATCTGCCATGTAAGTATACATGGAAAAAAAAAACACATTACTGTTGGAACTTTGAGGGGCATTAAGTGTTGAATCTATGTGTTTGGGAGATTGTATTAAGGTCAGCAGTTATATTCCGCTGAAAAATAAGAAGATATTTCTAATATAGAACATATCATTTATCTCAATGCATGATAGATATTACTACTTTCTCAGACATGATAATTAAGCTATGTAAAGTGATGTAGCTTTATGCGAGATAATTTACCGCTGTGTATATAATTTCCATCACTCCAAGAGTGTTGGAAAAAGGAGCTCTAAGATCTTTTTCAGTCTTATGCTATATTTTGTTTTCATTTAAGATTTTTATTTATTGTAACATGTTTGAGAGTAACTTCAGAGTACAAAACATGGTGAATCCTTTCCTGATATAAACGGAAAAACATAGGTATATATGAACCTTAAATATTATCAAAAAGGACAATTTGACACAGCTAACATTATGTGTTCTATGATAGCAAAAATAGAAAAAATGTAGAAAGATTGCTGGGAAATGTTGCCAGTCTTCTTATGCTAATCTTGAGGTAATGAGTAGTTTCAAAGTTTACGAAAACAAATTGAGGTTATAGGCATGTTATATGCATGACAGGACCAGAGAGTTGAGATTTTTAGAACTGACTCATGTTCATGTATTTTAAGACAAGTGATAAGAGTTTAAGACTGAAGAATCTCTTCAAGTTCTAGTAAGAAAGTGGTTATGATATTGGATCAATCATGAGGTATAGGCTGGTTTACAAAGGAAGTAGTTATGGAATAATAATCTACACTGGGCTATCATTGAAATTCCATACGATCAACAATTCTATAAAATATGAGTTGGTAAATGAGGACTAAGAGAAAGGAGTTAGTGTTACAATTCCCTTAGTGCTATAGTATGGAAAGGTGGTTAACTCCTCATTGTAGTCCTTGGCTAAGTGAACAGAATGTAACAGAAGTTTAACAATATGAGGTTAGGAGGGTATTGATGTAGACTGAATTGACTGAAAAGTGATGGGCCCACCTATTGGCAGGTATTATAATAGAGAATAAATTAGTGCAATCTTCCAGATCTCCTTGAAAAAGAAAGTGACTGAGTAAACTACTTGTAGATCAATGACAATAGAAGAGTTGGAGACCTGTAGAATCTTATTTTCATCTCATAATAAGAAAGGGCTTTTGAAATCAAAAGAAAAACTATATATTAAAACTGAAATGGGGTCATTGTGGAAACCAAGTACCCAAGTACTATTCTATTTCAGGCATGTAAGTCAACAGGGAAAGCATTTCAGTACAGGCCAACCACAGCAGAGTTTCTCTCACATGAGCTCCTATGGTAGGCACATAATAGGTGTGGAATTTTTATATGTGACTACATATGGCTACATGGTTCCATCATTGGACCACACTTTTCTCTTTATTTAGACAAATGAGTTTAGATTTAATAGGTACCAGAATTTTCTTAGCTCACTTCATTTTTTTCTTTTTAATTCTCAAAGATAAACTAGAGAGATTTTTAGTAACATACTTTTAAAGTGATAATTAAATACTCCTGAACTACAGATTCTTTACGTGATGTTTTGTTAGGAGAAAGGTCATAAGTGAAGTACTTAACAGATGAAAACCAGGAAAATAATACAATCTGCTTCATCAATAATCCATCAATAAGAAGACCAGTAGATTATGTATGTGTAAGCGAGTTCTTTAGGTTAAATGCAAAATATTCTGTTCCCCCAGTAATTCCTTGCTCACATAATCTGATCATCTTATGATTCTCATTATTTGTGAATGTATTGCTCAATACATTTTCTTGTTGTGATGAATTCTTAGGAACATGAGCTCTCACTAAAGCCAACTTATATTAAATATTTGATGAAAGTGAGACAGGAACTTTTGAGATTTCTATTCCTAGATTTCAGGTTGGAGCACAAGGTAAACTAGTTCATGAGACTGAGAAATTATCAAAATCGAAACCTCACAAGTAATAAAATATCAAATATGTCCTTAATGCAAAGGGTCAATCAAGTCAAAATTTTTGAGCATTGACTGGAGCTCTGAAAGCTAAGGAATCTCCTCCAAGTTTAGGATCTCAATGTGGAAGGAATTACTAAGTAAATCAGTTTGTGAAGGAACATTCACACTGTAGAGTGAAATATTACAGATTAACACTGCTGGTAGGCAATTCTGTATTTAAGTCATTACTAGCTTAAGGTAATTAATCCATGGGTGTAATTTATTTGGAAATCATTAAATTTTCCTGCCAATGAATGAAATAAGATTGGCTTTAACGCATGAAGTGATGTTATATATTTTTTCCTTTTTACATTTTTTAAACTTCTATTTGTTTTCCTATAAAGATGTTCATCAAACGCAGCATTGTCAAGACCAGGGTCAATTTATTTTTAAAGCAATCTGTTTCCATTATATATTTTAATTGTTATCAATTAGTATATTTTATATAAATACACATTATTAAATGTTAAAACAAGACTTAAGAGAGTCCAGGAAGATGGTGGAGGAGTAGCAGAACCATAGCTAAGCTCCCTCAGACACCCCAGTTTTACCACTCCAGGGAAACTTTTACTCCTAGAAAGACAGCCCAAGTAAGTTATAACAGTACAGGGATTCTGGCCAGGAAGGAAAAAATGACTCCGCTGGCCTGAAAACACAGATTTGAGTTCCGGGCAGTGTGTCGCCACCACGTCAGTGCCAGCACCGGCACAGCTCCCAACATTCCACACACCTAAAGCACACAGCGGCAATTAGGAAGAAATCCTCCAGACAGTGGCAAACAGACATGGTCACAGGCTGTGAACAGATGGGCCGAAATTGCAGAGAAAGCATGAGGACCCCAAAAAAGACATTCTCACTCAAGCCCAGAGAGCAGCTTCTGGAAAGAAGCCTTTCCCCCACTGTCAGAGGAAAGCGCCATCTTTGACACTAACATAGGGTCTGGAAATAAGCAGGCCTGGGGAAAGCGAGGACAAAGGGGCCATCTTTGAAAAGGGCAAGAGGGACCAACCAGTGAGAGCCAGCTCTGCCCAAGAGAATGACTCCTGCCCAGGTGGGAGGCATTTCCTGGACCTCGACTCACACACTCAGGTGAACTCAGCCAGAGGTGCCGCACCCTGCCTGCCAGAATTTCTATTTTAAAACCAAAAGCAGCAAGCAGCTACCAGTGGCATGGATCAACCAGATGGGAGAATAAACAGTTCCCAAGACAGATAAATGGTCCCATCACAGAGGAAGCCCAATTCCCAGCCAGAAATGGAGTTGAATTCCATAACCAGCTCCTCCCAGGAGGCCACCCCGTCCAGAAGGGAGGAACCTCCCAAGGAAAGCAACTCTCAGCCAGGTAAACCAGGCCAGAGGTGCCCCGCCCTGCTGAGTCCACAGCCTATCTCTGTATCTTATCTGAGTATATTGGAAACCGTGTGTACCGGTATTAGAACTAGGAAATTGAATGAGAATACCAAAATCGAGAGACAGGAGGTAAAAAATAACAACAACTACAAAAGCAATACAAAACTGTTTGGTGTAAATGAACTGAACAATTCATGGGGGGGAAGGAAAAGGGGGAGGGCGGAGGGGAGAATGAGGAACATGGTAACAAACAGTTCAAGAAATGTATCCAATGCCTAATTTATGAAAATGTAACCTCTCTGTACATCCGTTTGATAATAAAAATTTAAAAAATAAATTAATTTAAAAAAATCAAACACCGGGCCTTAAAGGCAGCGGTCCAACAGCAGAGGGGAGGAGCCACGGTTCCCAAGACTGTTCACTTCCCCCATCTTCAGAGGACACCCAAGTCCTACCTGCAAGCTGTAGCAACCACAGAGCCCCAGGATTTCACTAACAGGGAAGGAGGGTCAAACCAGATCCACCACCTGCAAACTGAAAGCAAGTCAAACCAACCAAGCAGCAGGAAAATAGACTGCAGACCATCATCAGGAAACCAGAGACTGTAGAAATCCCACCCAAACAAGGAAGACTCCATTTTTTTATTTAACTTTTTTTTTCATTTCTGAGACGTCGTTGGTTTTTTGTTTTCCATTTTTATTTGTTTTATTGTTTTTTTTTTCTTTTTCTGGGGGTTTTTTGATAATTTTTTTTTGTTCTGTGCATTTGTCTTCCAGTATATTTTGTTTCTCTGTTCACATTCTCTATCTTTAAAATTACTTTCCTATGACTTCACTCTTTTCTGCTAGTTATCCATTGTCTATCATCTGAACCTTGTTCTTTCTACTGATTCTACTCTTCTCCACATTTCCACATCACTGAAACTAAACCAAAATCATCATTTCCCCCAAATATTTTACTCTATTCTCTTCACTACCTCTAACTTACCCTCCTGATGTACTTCCAGGATCTCCAGATTCCACTGACCCCTGGTTATTGGATAGAGGGTATCTCTGTTCAATCCCAGTGAATCAAAGGCTTTCATAGAGAAATCTAGCCAGTCCAAAAGGAACTTAATATAAGAACAAAAATTGCTCATAGGGTTGTAACAGTAAATAGGTAACTACTGAATACCAGGCTCAGTACTGGTTGTTGTATTGAAATTGTATTCATTAGAAACACCAAATCTAATTTTATATACAGGTATACAAGGTATCTGTATATAATAGTGAACTTCTAAGATTTACACAACAGTGCTTGGTAAGGTCTGCTTTGGGTCTTAAATGGTACTCACAGGTGCTTGTAGATTGGCATTCACAATCCAAATGGGCAGAAGAAACACAAGAAAGATGGCAAACAATGGAGTCTTATCTCCAACTCTAAACAAGCAGGAAGCAGATCAATCAATCAAAGAAATAGAAGACAACCCTCAAAATGCTGAACATAGTCTACTGATAAACATGTTAAATGAAAAGTTTGAATTAATACAGCAATCCTTCCATGAAGTAATCGACAATTTCATGTCCCCGACAAATAGGAAGATAAACGAACTTCAAGAGTCCAATGAAAAGATAGTTACCCAGCTAAAAGATTTGAGAGGGCTGGGGATATAGCCTAGTGGCAAGAGTGCCTGCCTCGGATATATGGGGCCCTACGTTCGGTTCCCCAGCACCACATATACAGAAAACGGCCAGAAGCGGCGCTGTGGCTCAAGTGGCAGAGTGCTAGCCTTGAGCGGGAAGAAGCCAGGGACAGTGCTCAGGCCCTGAGTCCAAGGCCCACGACTGGCCAAAATAAATAAAGAAAGAAAGAAAGAAAAGAAAAAAAAAAGATTTGAGAGACAGCACTCAGAACCAAATTAATGAAGTAAGGATTCCATGCAGGACCTAAGAAATAATTATAACACAGTCATGGAAATCATCAGGTGCCAGAGCCTGCTGGCAATGAAAGGGAATCCTGATTGAGGGGGCAAGGATAAAAGAAAGAGAAAAGCACAAGATGAAAGACAAACAACAGAAGATTGGGTTCAGGAGGTCTGCAGCTCAAGACTACAGCTCAAGACTGCAGCCCCATTTATTCTTATCTTCCAGCTTATATACAGTTTAGGAACCAGGGAATGACATAGGTTTAACTAAAGTTTAGGAAAACAAGAAGGCCTTGAAGTTGGTAAATTACAAGAGGCAGTAAAACAAGATAAGGTTGAATGGTTAACATAAAACAGACTCTTGTGGACATAGTAAAACATCTCCGGTCAGTTCTGTTCTTCAAGTAAGCCATGTCCTTGCACGTCCTTGAGGCAACATAGCCAGAGGTCAGGATGAACTTTGCTACCGGCTTCGTACCTCTCCCTGTCTTTGTTTAAAGAAGTGAACCCGCCTGTATTAGTTTGGGTGGGTCATCTTGTCTGCCTTATACATCATCAGGAACTTCTTCAGAGCAAAGCGGAAGGCCCTGTCTTAGTTTATTCAGACTAGCACCCCCTCTTACCTGTGCCTGGCCGCAGTTTTTCTTGGTGGAAATTCATTTACTTGGAGCTTGAACTTATATAACTGGCTGGCTAAACTCATAAAAGAGTTTTGTAATATACATACAATGCAAGGAAGGCATAGAAAAACCATCAGTAAAAGTATCCCTGGGCCAAAGCAATGTCATTAGTAGCCCCTTAACATTAGTCAAGGAAGGGATATAGTGTTGAAATAGTGTTGAAATAGTGTTGATATAGTGTTGAAACAGTTCTTTTAACTGTTTTAACATTTGAATTCCTGTTTCTTTATACCAAGCTATAGTTATGTTTACAGGAAGCATAACAAATGGAGGCTGCTTAATAACAATTATAGAATCAGTAAGGACACTATACAAGCAATTTGTAAAAGAACAGTTAGTACTAATAACATTGAAATACATGGCTGCTATAGAAATAGTAAAAGGTCCATACATAATGGCTTAAGGAGGTACTACACAACTCATACTTTTTTTAAAAAAAGAAGAAGTGGGCCAGGAGATATTAATTAGGGCAGCCACTAACATCCAGACATGACTTTGAGGACGTCCATTCATCTACCACAGACTTGGGTTGTACTTGTTGGTGAGATTGGCTCCTGACCAGTCCATCAATTGAGAATTAGTTATAAAAGGATGTTCATGTCTACACTTTATGGGGTACAGTTCTCCCATAGAGTCTACAATTTGAGATAGATTGATGCATCGAGGTATCATGAAGGACGATGTAAAATTTGAATGTACAGGGAACCCAGTAGGCAATGAAGTCATTTGTATGTTATACACTTAACTGTTATCAGGAATCCAAATTCGATGATTCATGGATTGCATTACAGTGCAGCCTGGAATCTAACGTATGCTGATCTATTGACATGAACGAACACCTCAGCTCCCTCCCAAGTCCCAGGGTGTACAATCGGTGGATCTGGCACGTAAGCTCCATGAGTCAGCACTTGTACCATTCTGATGAGCTTCCACAATCCTAATGCAATGCTCAGGTAACCACTGGGCGTCATTTTAATACTGTGAAAAAACACAGACATGTCCTAGACTCCATGTCAATATTGGATCGGGCCCGTGCCAAGTATTTGTTAAAGGATCTTTCCACTTAACTTGGGCAAAAGCTCTTTGTTCTCTCATTTTCCAGAACCACTGTGCTTCAGAAAGGCCATTACAGTCCAAATTTTAAAAATTTAGTACAAATGAAGTGTGAGAAAGAATATTAACAGGAGAGAAGGGGTGTAATTCCCTCCTCCCTTTTAATTTAGAAATTTGGTGTTTTAACAGACCGTTGGCCCATTCAACAATTTCTTGACCTTGAGGACTATAGGGAATACTTGTAGTATGAACAATCTGGTAAGAATTACAAAATGTTTGAGAAGCTCGTCTGACATATCCCAGACCTTACCAGTTTCAATATGTTTAGGATTTACCATAGTGGCAAAGCAGCATAGGAGATGGGAAATACAATGTTTGCTAGCCTCACCGGCAAGAGGAGTAGCCATAATAAAATTAGAGTAGGTGTCTATGGTAACATGGACAAGGCCAAGCCTTCCAAAACAGGGAATATGGGTAACATCCATTTGCCAAACATGGTTGGCCACTAAACCTCGAGGGTTAATGCCATTGGAGGGCACAGGTGGGAAGGTAGTACAGTTGGGGCAAGTTTAAATTGACTCCATTTAAGATGACACCTTATCTCCTCTTACTCCTCTCCATGGTTCCTTGTTGTCAGGATTGACCTCATCCTGAACGTCTAGGTGCTCATTGCTTGGATAGTTTGTCCCCAGTCCTGGGCACTGCCCCTGAGCATTTTTGCTCAAGGCTAGTGCTCTACCACTTGAGCAATGGTGCTGCATTTAGCATTTGGCTAGTTCTCTTGAGCCAAGCTTCCAGTCTGGCTCTTTGCTGGTTAGTTGGGAGATAGAGTTTTAGAGGGATTATTATTTTTCTTCCCAGGCTGTCTTTGAAGTGAAATCAAAGGAGTCTTAGCCATAAAAGCACTTTTTATTTCCAATTAAAGCAACAGGAGAACAATAGGAGTAGAGCTAACCTGTAACTTGTTGAGAATTGACCAAAAAATACTTGCCAGAGTTCTGCTGTAACATTTAGAGAACAGCTGACTGAATGAGATCCATGTGTCATCAAATCAAATCATATCATTTAACTTTACCGGCAGGTGGAGGAGAACACAAATGAATAACAATCAAGTGGGCAAAGGGTCAGGACAATATAAATTCTCAGCTTCAGCGGATCTAGAGGGGCTGGGTCTTCAATCCCAAATCAGGTGTGATGGAGGCAGGCAGGAGAGATGGGATGAATCTGGATGAGGCTGTAGTGGCACCTCAGAGTCTCCTGGATGGTTTGTTACACCTCCTTCTTGGTTGTCTGCAAATTTCTACACAGACTGGTTAAAGATATTTGAAATCTCCCACTATTCCCTGGTTGTTTACTCTGAGTACTAGGGCTTTTGTAGGTTCGTGCCCTACTGCTTTAAGCAAGGTGACAACTTTAAAAAGATTTTAGAAGGCTTGGGGCTTTAATCATCTTACTAGTCACAAATTCCACACAGACCAAAGGCCAACAAAGTCTGCTCTCTGCAGCAGCCACGACAGTTTCTGAGACATGGAGTGGGAAGAGACCAATGCTACCCCAATGCAACCTTGTGGCCACCCAACACAACTCTGATGCTTTTAACCTTGGAGTAAGCCTTGGTTGCAACTCTGCCATAATAGGCCTGCTAAAAACCCAACTCTTATCTTGAGGCTGGCAGAGCCAGGGCAGTAGCACTCTGGGCCTGTCGAAATCTTCACAGGACTCCTAGAGTCCCTGAGCAATTTTCCATGCAAGAGAGAGAGAATAAGGAATCACTAGTAGTGAAGCCAAGCAGTTTGGGAGCAGACTGTGGAGGCAGATTCCTGTAGCCACGGATCACCAGAGTCCATACAGCTAGCACACATGTCGACCTGCATCCTATAAAGCAGAATATCAATCCTGGGTCAGGAAAATCAAGGTCAGCAGCCACATTTGCAAACTCGTTCCAAAATGATCCTCGTCCCTTAATCTAAAAGAGTTTATGAGAGCACAGGAGAGAAAAATAGAGAAGCCAAATCTTAGGCTATATCAAAGAATTGTCAGCATCAGATGTACACTTGACTTTTAGCATAGATGGACATAAAGAATAACACACTGGTTTTACATCATTGTACTTATACCACATGCTGCATATTAGAACCTTTTGGAGTTTTTCGTAGACACATTTGCTTGCACCCAAACATGATCAGTTTGGGTTTAAAACCTTGTTTTTTTTTCTTTTGGCTTGGTGTCTGGGGATAAGAGTCAGGATTGCCTACAGGCTATACTCTGTGACTCCACCCACAGGCTGCAAAGATTAGTTTAACATGAGACTTAAAGTAAGTTAAAGTAGCAGTCAAAAGCTAGTAACTTTGAAACCATGATGCCAGTTTTTCTTTTCATGTTTTACCAACAGACAGACAGACAGACAGGCAGTTGTACATAAGCTTTGGGGCTCGCTTAGAATTGTTTTTTTTTAATTGGCCATGTAAATTTTCTGGCATTCCAGTGGCAAAATGATATTATTTTGCCCATATTTTAGAACCACGTGGTCAGTTAGAAAACAAAAAAACTTTTCCAGCAAATACAAATTTTCACATATTATCTGGTGAGGAAATGAAAAAGCCACATTTTGAGAAATCAGTTCAGCTCCAATGGGGAGATGAAATGGGTTGTTATGACCAGAGAAGGTCCAGGAGATGGGAGACAGGACATGAACAGAACACAGACATGTGGCACTGCATAATGGCGGCAGAGCTGGTCAAAGCCTTAGCAGGCTCACGGCAAGACACCTTTCACCTTCCAGCATTTGAATTGCAAGGCACCGTTGAATTTCAAGGTACATTGAATTGCAAGGCCACAGTTCCAGAGTTCAGGGTGGGGGACAGAGTTACCTGGAGCTGGAGTATCCACATCCCTGTCCAGCCTTGAGGAATTTGGCATGCCCATTGCCTGGTGGATGGGTGGGCTTCCAACTCCAAGAGGTTAAGGAGTAGGAGAAACACTTGGGCTCCTTGGCGCAGGACGGAACTTCCAACTCCAAGAGGTTTTGTGTTTTTTTTTTTTTAAACCTTGATTGAACCACGATGGTAGTTGCTAAAACCAATTTTATTGTTCACTACGTGCTCAATGCTACAGAAAACTTAGGACCAATAACAAGCAGATTTTAACTAAATCTCCAAACTTAACAAACATCAATAAAAAGAATAGAAAACTTTTCTTTGTGTCTTTCAAAGCAGATATTAAACAAATATTGGTACTTTGGAATCTAGTACCATCCCATCCTATATTGCAGGCAGGCATGAATGCAGAGTCTAGAAAGAAGCACAAAAAGAGAGAGACAGATAGAACTTCATCTTCCCGAGCGCTCATAGAAGTTATGTATGTCCTGTAAAATATTCCAGATTTGTAAGATTGGGCTCAAATTGATCAGCTTTTAGATTGTGCCTTTCCCATGGTAAGTGATTAGCGGAGCTGAGAAGTTAAGTACCAAGCGTCCTCAGTATTACTCTGGTCAGCTGAAAAGTAGGAGAAAATCAGCAATGAGGTCGTCACCCCAGTTGCTGTGTCCCAGACCTAGTGTGGATGATCACATACCCTGGTGTGAGGGAAAATTTGTAGAATGTTGTGGTGGATGGAAGTAGAGCACTCAGTCAGGAGAAGTTACCTCAGTGGTGTTAGCATTTCCCTCCCCTTTGTGAGCAGCCTGCACCAAGGAGGGCTGTAGGGTGCTATGCTTAGGGGTGAGATTAGCACTCTTCCCAAAAAGGGATTCATCATTAGGAGGGTCAGGCATATTTATGGACACAGGCTGACTAGATGGTGTTGGCTGTGTTAAGGCAATAACAGGCAGAGGGGGTGGTGGGAAAGGATCAAAGTCTGCCAGGACGGGGGGATCACCAGTATCTACCTTTAATGGAGTTTGTTCTTCTGGATGAAGCTGTGACAATAGGACTATAACTGATTTCAACATATTTTCAACATGGGTCAATCTATCTGTAGTAGGCTCATCATATATTTTTCTTCAATGTCTCAACCATCTGAGTCTTCCTTATTATCTATCCCAGTGGGTTCAGATTTTATTAATTTTCTTAGCTCTTCTCACGCAGTCACACGCAGGGGCTGGGCGATGCCCATCATGTCCCTGTTCAGTTCCTCCAGTCGACTGATTGAATTTAGTCTGTTCACGTCTAGGATCCAAACAATCTCAGACCAGATTCCAAAGAGTAATAGCGTCCAATGGGGTATTTTTCAGGGCCATTTGCGTTACAATGTCTCTGAATCCTTTTTCCAACTTTCTGGTAAATTTCTAAATTAATGGTTTCTTCCTCCGGGAACCAGTAGCATGCTTCCTCAATGCCAACTTTCACTCCCTGGGCAAGAAGCATCCCTTTGAGTGTCTGTATATATGGCGTGCGGCTGTTACCTTCTCCCATAATATTTTACTCCCCATGATACACCTTCCTGCTCTCTTTCCCAAGTGATTGGAGGTCCTCTTACCTCAGTGAGGTCCTCTGGTGTAGTCCCAGGTTTTCAGGTCCCTGTTCAGGTGCCACTTCCCAGGGCCTGCCAGCAATGAAAGGGAATCCTGATTGAGGGAGAAAGGATAAAAGAAAAAGAAAAGCACAAGACGAAAGTCAAATGACAAAAGATGGGGTTCGGCAGGTCTGCAGCTCAAGACTACAGCTCAAGACTGTAGCCCCGTTTATTCTTAACTTACAGCTTATATACAGTTTAGGGATCAAGGAATGACAGAGGGTTAACTAATGTTTAAGAAAACAAAAAGGCCCTGAAGTTGGCAAATAACAAGAGGCAGTAAAAAAAAGAGAAGTTTAAATGGTTAACATAAAACGGACTCTTGTGGACATAGTAAATCATCTCTGGTCAGTGCTGTTCTTCAATTAAGCCATGTCCTTGCACATCCTTGAGATAACAAAGCCAGAGGTCAGGATGAACTTTGCTGCTGGCTCCCTACAATCAGGAAAGACCAGTCATAAGGAAAAGAGATATGAAATCAAGTAGCTAGCCTACAGTCCCAACTAGATGTAGAGGAGATCGAATCTTAGGAGTGGAAGATTCTCGAGAATCTATGGAGAAAGTTCCCATCCACAAAACAGAACACTCCAGGAGCTCCAAAACACAATCAGGAAGCCCAATTTAAGGCTAATATGTATTGAGGAAAACTTAGAGAAAGAAGTTATTGGAATAGACAACCTATTTAACAGAATATTAGCTGAGAACTTCCCAAACATCCAGATACATCTTGAATACAAATACTAGAAACATTTAGAACACCAAACCGACCAGATCAGAATAGCACATCCCACGGACACATTTTGATCAAAGCAGGATAAATACAGTCCAAGGAAAGAATCCTTAAAGCTGTTAGGGAGAAGAAAATAATCACATATAAAGGAAAAACAATCAGAATTACCCCAGCCTTCTCAGCAGAGACCATGAAAGCAAGGAGAGCCTGAAATGAGGTATACCAAACCCTAAATAAAAATAACTACGAACCAAGAATACTGTACCCAACTAAACTCTCATTCATAGCCAAAAGTCAAATAAAAGTTTTCCAAAGTAAGGAAAAACTGAAACAATATATCGCCACCAAACCAGCTTTACAGAAAATTCTCAAAGATGTCCTATACAGGGAAAATAATCAAGATCACAATACAGACCAAGAAATGAACCCTAAATAGAAAGCCAGAATATTAGATCAAGAATTGGGAAGACAAAGCTTTTAACAAGATAGCTATAATGAAAGGAACAAATGATTATCTCCCAATCCCATCTCTCAACACTAATGGACTTAATTCTCCAATCAAAAGACATAGGCTCATAATTTGGATCAAAAATCAAGATCCATCTTTCTGCTGCCTCCAAGAGACACATTTATCCAGCAAAAGTAAACATCTTCTAAAAGTGAAAGATTGGAACAAAATCTATCAAGCAAATGGCCCCCATAAGTAGGCTGGAGTTACAATCCTAATATCAGATAAAATTGACTTCAAATTAAAAATGGTAAGAAGAGAAGAAGAAGGTTACTACATACTAATAAAGGGATCTCCCCTAAAGGAGGATATAACCATCCTAAATATCTACACACTTAAAACAGGAGCTCCCAACCTCATCAAACAAACACTACTGACTCTAAAACATACATTGACCCAAATAAATTGATATTTGGGTATGTTAACACTTCACTGTCCCCTCTGGACAGATCAAAATGCCAAAAACTAAACAAAGAAACCACAGAACTAAACAACTTCATAGACCAACTAGACTTAACCGACATTTACAGAATATTCCATCCAGCAAAACCAGAATACACATTCTTTACAGCAGCACATGCAACATTCTCAAAAATAGACAACATCTTAGGGCACAAAGAACATCTGTACAAGTTCCGAAGTATCAAAATCATTCCCTGCATTCTCTCATACCATAATGGAATAAAATTAGAGCTCAACTCAAACAACCACTACAGAAAATCCTACAGTTCATGGAGACAAAACAACACAATGCTGAACCATCAGTGGGTCATTGAAGACATTAGAACTGAAATTCAAATGTTTATAGAATTCAACCAAGATGAGTATTGTTAGGTTTTTAAAGTAGGTAGCCAGTAAAGGAGAATGCCATGGGGTATTCAGGCAGGAAAGAAAGTTTATTACAGAACTGCTGGCCTGTGGCCAAGATGATCCATGGCCAGAGAGAAGGGAGAGAGGGAGCGACCCCCACCCAGCCCTGCCTTATATCTAGGGCAGGGGCAAGGAGTGTGGCCAGGTGGATTAGGATGTGACCTCAGGGAAAGGGGAGGTAACTGCCTCCAGGTCTGCAGGTTACCCAGGTAACTGGGTAGAGACTTAATGAGGTGGGGGCATCTACATGGAGCCCTCAGGGAGAGGACCTTACAAGTATAAAGTACCAGCTCCTTTGGGACAAGCAAAGGCAGTACTCCGAGGGAAATGTATATCTCTCAGTGCCTACATCAGCAAACTAGAGAAACAGCAACTCAACAAATAAAGGAAGCACCTTAATTCCCTCGAAAGAGAACAACAAGCAAACCCCAAGTCAATAGACAGAAGAAAATAATTAAAATCAAATCAGTATTAAATGAAATAGAGAAAAAAAAAAGAAAAACCTTTGAAAGAATCAAGAAAACAATGAGTTGGTTCTTTGAAAAAAAATTAACACGATAGACAGACCCCTAGCAAACCTGACCAAAAAATGAAGGCAGGACACCCAATAAAGAAGATCAGAAATAAAACAGGTAACATCACCACAGATACAACCAAAATTCAGAACACAATAAGGGACTATTTTGCAAACCTTTATGCCAACAAATTCGATAACCTGGAAGAAATGGATGATTTCCTAGAAAAAAAATTGATATCCCCAAACTCAACCATGAAGATATGAACCATCTAAACAGACCCATATCCAGCATTGAAATAGAAATGGCAATGAGTAATCTCCCATCCAAGAAAAGCCCAGGTCCAGACGGATTCACAGCAGAATTCTACAAAGCCTTCAAAACAGAACTCAACCAATATTTCTCAAACTCTTCAATGAAATTAAAAGATAAAGTTCACTACCAGACACATTCTATGAAGCCAGTATCACCCTCATCCCAAAACCAGGCAAGGACTCATCACGGAAAGAGAACTATAGACCGATTTCCCTGATGAATTTAGATGCAAAAATTCTCAACCAAATTCTGGCCAATCGACTTCAACATGACATCAAAAAAATCATACACCATGACCAAACTGGATTCATCCCGGAATGCAAAGTTGGTTTAATATACGCAAGTCAATTAATATAATTAACCACATCAACCAGAGCTAGGTAAAGAACCACATGGTTATATCTCTGGAAGCAGAAAAGTTGTTTGATAAAATCCACCACCCATTTCTGATAAAAGACCTGGAAAAATTGGGATTCCAGGGAACACTCCTGTCTATAATAAAGGCAGTTTATGAGAAACCAATAGCAACCATAATTCTAAACGGTGAAAAGATAAAGCCATTCCCTTTAAAATCAGGAGCAAGACAGAGATTTCTGCTCTCACCCCTCCTCTTCAACATAGAACTAGAATTCTTTGCCAGAGTAATTAGGCAAGAAGAAAGTATAAAGGGGATCCAAATAGGAAAATATGAAGTTAAACTTTCTCTTTTCACAGATGATATGATCCTTTACCTAAAGAACCCCATAGACTCTACGCCAAAGTTACTAAAGCTGATCCAAAACTTTGGCAAAGTTGCAGAATATAAAATAAACCCTCAAAAATCAATTGCCTTTCTATATGCTAATGACCCGAAGGCCTCAGGAATGCAACTCCATTTGCAATGGCCTCAAAAAACTTACAATATCTAGGTATAACCTTAACCAAAGAAGTGAAAGATCTCTATGATGAGAACTTTAAAAACATGAAAAATGAAATTAAGGCAGAACTAAGGAAATGGTAAAACCTCCCATGCTCCTGGATTGGGAGGATTAATATAATCAAAATGGCAATATTGCCAAAGGCTATCTACAAATTCAGTGCAATACCCATTAATATCCCAACACCATGTTTTTACTGAAATTAAGGAAGCAATTCAGAAATTCATATGGAACAATAAAAGCTCTAGAATAGCAAAAACAATGCTAAGCAGAAACAATAGTGCTTGAAGAATTACAATACCCAACTTCAAGCTGTATTATAAAACTATAGTAATAAAAAAGCAGCTTGGTATTGGCACCAGAACAGGCCTGGAGACCAATGGAACAGAATTGAAGAACAGGAAATGAACTCACACAACTATGGCTACTTAACCTTTGATAAAGGAGCTAAAAAATATAGGATGGAAGAAAGATAGCCTCTTTAACAAACGGTTCTGGCCAAACTGGTTCAACAACTGCAACCAACTAAAACTATATACTTATAGTTTATACTTATAAAACTATATACTTATATAAACTTATATATCACACTGCACCAAAATCAATTCCAAATGGATCAAAGACCTCAAAATTAAAACAGATACGCTGAAAACACTAAAAGAAGGAGTAGGAGAAACACTAGGGTTCCTTGGCACAGGATAAAACTTGCCTAACAAAGACCCTGAAATGCTACAAATCAAATAAAGGATGGACATGTATACATGTGTGTAATATTGGCTCACAATATTCTCAGATAAACGTTTCATCAAGACTATTACACTTAGGTTTTTTTTTCATTCTTGGATAAATTATCTCATTCCTAGATAAAGAAAGTGCAAACTACAGCCAAGACAGTCCAATGCACAATTCTTAGAACTCTTTCTTCGTGCATGTATACAAACCTTGTCACATCATCATATATCCTCGTAGCTCTTGGATTACTTCCCCAGGTTGGCTATACCAAGGTAGGAATACAAAATTAAGAGGATGTTTGATCGCCTTTGAACCATTAACTTAGTAACCTATTTTCCTTCCCCAAGGGAAAATGTCTATATCTGGGCACACATGCCTCTAGCTTGGTACTTGCCAATCATTCACTGGCTGTTTTCTTATTTTCCCTCCTAATGCTCCTTTACTAGTAGCCTTCTCCTGCTGCCTTTCCTCTGCCCTTCTAGGTAGCTGCAGGAGGATTTTATGCTACTTTCCCAGTGTTCTATTTTTGGACTCTCTCTTGGGGTGGTACTGTGCCTATTGAAAGACCTTTGTATCTTCAGCTTAATGGTCTTTGTTGGAATACAAGAAGAGTCTAATTCTGAGGGTGTCACTCAGCTCCTTTACAAATGTTGAAGACAATCAGTGATTTTCTAATCTCTAAATTTTTCTGGGAAAGGGTTAAAATCAGGCTTTAGTGTCACAAAATGAAGACAAGCATGGTAATCTCTGACTGGCCATTTATACTCTGATAGTTCTAGGTCTACGTTTGTAAGCTAGATTCACACCAATCTCCTCTTCAGAGATCATGAAAGAAGATTGTTCTATAGAAATCTGATCACATCTGATCACAAGGGCTGCCTGCTCTCTGAACTTTTCATATTTCTGGATCAGGTTTACAGAGCAAGAGTTTAATATCTGCTTTAATGATGCCATTCTTTGTAGTGTCTGTATATGGCTACCTGTCTATGAAATGCCCATCTATCTTCTATCCATCTATCCATCTATTATTTTTATCATGGCCTTGGATTCTCCAGAAAGGAGAGAATAAACATATACAGGTAGAATAATGTACTTGCTTTATATTGCTATGATATTCAGGGAGCTGGGGTTGGGATATGGAGAAACAAAGATAAAAGGGAGAGAATTAATACATAGATAAATAATAAAGTTCATCACCACTCCATATACCTGCTTGTTCTATCACATGAACATATATGATAAATCATTTCAGGTGTTTTTCCAGAGCACTCCATTTCCCATCTTGTTGAAATTGTTATCATGGAACTTAATTTCCAAGCATCTAATTACTTAAGGAATGACACCCACATAAAAACGAGACAAGAAAGCAAGAAGAATCAGTTAATGGCTAAAAAAGAAGCTACAGATTATCTTCATGAAGTTTGGTAGGGCCACAATGCAGTGGCTGGAGAGAAAAGAAAACCAAGACCCAAAGCAAATGAGATGGAATCTAGTGGGTGTGAAATACATCGGTGAAGTTCCTGATTCAGCTTCCCATTAAACACATGTATGTACACACAAATATAGAAAAATATAATCAATTATTAGGATGACTACATTTTTGTTGAAAGAATGGACTTAAAGTGCTAAATTCATTTCATCTTTTGCTTGTTCTCTTTTTAAATTTAAAGTTGAGATCCAGGTATAAGTAGCTCGTCACTGTAATCTTAACTACTTGGAAAGAGGAAATAGGGAAAATTATGATTCAAAACTCAAATAAGTTCATGAGACTCCACCTCAAATTGGTAATATAGCACACAACTATCATCACAACCATGACAGAAATCTTAAAACAGGTAGATTATGGAAGACCACTTCTCAGCCAGAAAGTGAGACTCTGAACTCTATTCACGTTTTTAGTAGATCAAAGACATCCACTCATAAAGTGAAGTGATTGATTAGTATTCTTAAATTCCTATAAAGCTATTTAGTCAAATTGACTTATTGTAAACAATATGATGTTTTCAAGTTTTAAATAAATGATATTGTCTGTCACTCAATTACTTGTTTTTCATTTTTATATTGGATCTAAATTATATATGAACATGTACAGGGTCCTATACATACAGCAAAAATATATTAAGCAAACTAAGGAAGAATTCCAATGGTGCAATGCCTTTAAGCAAGTGGCTAAATGAAAGCCAGGAAGATGGAACGCGTGAAGTGAGTTGAGGAGATGAAGTAAATGGGACAAATGGAGAAAGGAAGGTGGGCAAATGCAGTCATATATTTCATATACATATGTGAATATGGAACCATATAGTTGATGGGATAGATAGGGTTAGGAGAAGAGGGAAAATGGTGAAAGGGTTGCAGTTAATCAAGGTACATTATAGCCACAAACTGAGATGTTGAATGAAAACTCCTCTGTACAAGTACTAAATGATAATAAAAATGTCCATATTGACACCTGTTTCATAGCATTCCACACTGAAAACTGATATTGTGTTGTTCCATTACTTTAATGAGAAAAATTAATTTTACATTTTCTCAGTCTTTCTCTAAGATATCCAGATCGTTAAGAATTTTCCCTAGGCATTGCAATACCTTCTTGAAGGAATTGTCAAGCCCTTTTCTCAGGGTACTTTTAATTATCCCCTGTCAGAGGATTGTCATTGAACTTACTTTTTTGTGACTTTTTCATGTATTTATTTATTTTTAATTTTTTCTTCATTGTCAAAGTGAAGCACAAAGGGGTTATATATTCATGTGTAAAGCATTGAGTACATTTCCAGTTCAACTTGTTACCTCCTCCCTCATTTCCACTCCCCTTCTCCCTCCCCATTTCCCTCTCCTCCCATGAGTTGTACAGTTGGTTTACATCAAATGGTTTTTTAAGTATTGCTTTTGGAATGGTTTTTCTTTTTATCTTCTGTCTCTCAATTTTGGTATTCCCTCTCCCTTTTGTAGTTCTAATACCCATATGTTCAGTATCCAGGGTACTCAGATGAGATACAGTGATAGCGGGGATACAACCACAGGGAGGGAATACAAGAGAAACAAAACAAAACAAACAAACAAGAAGTATGAATTTTAATGACATGTCATTTTATGATACTATAAATGTTTTCCTATATTTAATCATAAACTGATTTCTCATTTTTTTTTAAATTTTAGAGTATTAATTACCTCCAGATTCTTACTAATTTAGAATAGGTGTGTGTGCGCATGTGTGTGTGTGTGTATTTGGGTGTGTGTCTTTGTATGTGCTTATAGTTATAGTCAAGACTTGACTAGATGTAGGCACAAATATTCTGTGTTGAAATGCCTTTCCTTTATGAACATTATTTCTTACTACACCATAGTACAATGAGTTAAATTTAGCCCTGGATGGTGATATTGTATCCTTCATGTACTTAAGGAATACATATGAGTTATTTTTCTGGTTTATTCTGTTCTACTTGATTATTAATCTTTCCTGAATTGAATATCATGTTCTTTAAATTCATGTATCTTTATAATAAAAATCTTTTAACTCCAGTGAGCATCTCTCATGTCATTTAAATTTATTTTAGTTATTGATAGCTTCAACTTTGGACTAACATGAATGACCTAAATAAAATACTCACCGAGAGTTGGTGTCACACACTTATAATCCTAGCTACTCAGGAGGCTGAGATCTGAGAATCATGGTTCAAAGCCAACCCAGACAGGAAGATCCATGAGATTCTTTTCTCCAGGTAATCACCAGAAAACCAGAAGTGGCACTGTGGTTCAAAGTGGTACAGAGTTAGTCATGAGTGAAAAAAACCTAGGAACAGTTCCCAGGCCGAGTTCAAGTCCCATAACTGACATAAAGAAATAAATATATTAATTCAGTTTTTCATTGGAATGCTCAAAATTGGTTGATAAATTTGTTTAGAATGGACATTTTCATGGTATTGAAAACACTTTTCATTGCATTCTGTTTGTAAAGGGCTTAACAAAATACTAGTATTCTATTACCCATATATATTCACTTTAAGCAATTGTGTAAGCTATTTACAATGGGCACTCATTTTCTTTTTTTTAACCTTAATTTCAAATTTCAATGTTTTCATTAAAAATTAATTTGAAAAGGGTAGTGGGTGTGAAACAAAGGTAATATCTGTAAATCAAGTTTTTCCAAGAAAAATAGCATCACCTTTTGCCCTGCCAGCAATTAAAATTATAATTCTTATGCAGACTACAAGGTACAACCATTACTGAAGAGTAAAACGGTAGCATAGATTTAAGTATGCACCAAAGTCTACATTATGTTTTAATTACTACATGGTACTTCTGACAATTTACACAACTGTATGTCAAGCACTCATTTTCTAAGAATCTATGATGTAAGTCTTCTATTCTTTTAAGAAAAGCTATGACTGGACAATTTGGCTCATGCCTCTTACTCAGATTACTGGAAGATGGAGATAGTGAGAATTGTAATTCAAGGAAAGCCACAGTCAAAATAGAAATAAAAAATAAAGTAAAAGAAAAAGCAAAAACAGTTCATAAGGAATCATCTAAAATGGTGCCTGTTATAGAAGATATGCAGGAAACAGTAATAAGAGGATCACACTCCAGGCCAGATCAAATAAAAATGTCAGGCCTTATCATAAAACAACTAAGGAAAAGTAAGTCTGGGAGTATTACTCCAAGAGCAGATTGCCTACATAGCAGAGTGAGGCCCTGAATTCAACCCCTATTACCACTAAAGTAACAACAATAATATTATAATAAATGGAAAGCAAAGAAAGTAATTAATGCAGAGAAAAGATCCTTCTTGCTGAAACATGGGTAGTTGTGATGCCCTGATCTTCAGGCACAAAGTTTTAGTTCATGGTAGGGATTTATCTAGTTATATAAATGCATCACTTATTCCCCATTATTAGTGTATCATAAGTGCTCTCAAGTGATATCTACTTTGTTTCTCAAAAGAACTGGTGGCTTTCACTCTAGTACTAAAATACTCAAACAACATGACAGACATTTTTAGGTACTCAAACTCAGGCTTTCATTAGTGTGGTAAGAATGTTTGGGATTATGTTAGTTTGTGCCAAAATCTTTTTATTCTAACTGCATTTGCTAATACAATTACATATATTTTGTAAGGTAATTAATACAAGTATAACTATCATAAAACAGAAGCTGTATCTTTTGCAAATAATAAAGAAGAATAAAATAAGTCATGGATGGGATAAGAATGAAATGGAGTATCATTTATATATCTGTATATGAGACAAGCACTCTTGCCACCAGGCCATATTCCCAGCCCCTCATTTATATATCTGTACAATTGTTTTAGAGAGTAACTGTCATTTATTATCCTCATAAAATTTAAATTTGTACAGGACTTGCCAGTGTGGCTTGCTTTTTGTGTTTCTGTGTGCCACCAGCTGGGTTTATTTAACCTGGGAATATTAACCTGGGAATCTGTCAGCCAAATCTCAGTAAGGGCTGCTGGTAATGCTCTTTTTAATGTTGCTTTTCATGCCCTGACTGGATTTCCTTACTGCAAGTTGACTGGTTTTAGAGAAAACAAGTTTTCCCTTCATTCCTTCAATTCTTCCTTCCTTGCTTGCTCTTTTTCTTCCTTCCTTAATTTTCCCTTTCTTCCTTTTTTAAGATTACCATTTCAACAAGAAAATTTCTGCATTTGTTGCTTCGGGTTTACGTTATTATTTTCAGTAACAGAAAAGTAGAAACAACAAGCAGCATTTTAGATTCTGTTTATGAAAAGGAAAGGTATTTTGAATCAGAAGGACACGTATTAAAGAAAACAGTCTATGGGGCTGGGAATATGGCCTAGTGGAAAGAGTGTTTGCCTTGTATACATGAAGCCCTGAGTTTGATTCCTGAGCACCACATATATAGAAAATAGCCAGAAGTTTCACTGTGGCTCAGTGGCAGAGTGCTATCCTGGAGCAAAAAGAAGCCAGGGACAGTGCTCAGGCACTGAGTTCAAGCACCAGGATTGGCAAAAAGAAAGAAAGATAGGAAGAAAGAAAGAAAGGAAGGAAGGAAGGAAGGAAGGAAGGAAGGAAGAAAGAAAGAAAGAAAGAAAGAAAGAAAGAAAGAAAGAAAGAAAGAAAGAAAGAAAGAAAGAAGGAAGGAAGGAAGGAAGGAAGGAAGGAAGGAAGGAAGGAAAGAAAGAAGAAACAAACAAACAAACAAACAAAGAGAAAGGAAGGAAGGAGGGAGGGAAGGAAGGAAGGATGAAAGAAAGAAAGAAGGAAAGAAAACAGTCTTGGTATTAGGAGAGTTGAATGGAGTAATCATCATCTATATGGTACTGGTGAAAATACATTTCCTATAAAGTTATAACCACTAATAATTCCTGTGCTATAAATTTGCTTGCTTATTCAGTAACTGCTTACAGATTGGCAGCCAAACACTACCAAGACGTCTACAAGGTTTTGGGTTCCCTTTGATGTATTTGAAAGGCTGTGTGTTTCTCTAAACCTCTTCAATTCTTAGGTGAACCCTTCTACCTTTCTTCTTTGCCAGTCAATATTCTCTGTCTCCTATTGGTATTGAAAAAAAGAATCAGTTTCTTTTTGTGGTTTAAGTTGAAAAAACTGTTCCATCAGAATGGCTAGCCCAGTCTTCTTTCTTTTTATTTTGTATTTGTTTTTTATAGAGGGGTTGCAGTTATATATGTAAGGTAGTCCATTTCTTGTCAAACTTGTTACCTCTTTATGTTTAGATCTAACACAGTGCTAAAAAGCAACTGAGCCTGTAACTACTTGCGCAGTAAATTTCTCATAATTACCAAATTGTAGAAAGAATGCATTTACTGACTTATATTAATACTATGGTATTCTGTTTATACCAGCTTCTCCTGTGTAAAGCTGACCAACCTGAAAAGCTGGCCCCTTAATTTTTCTAAAAGTGATACTTACAAAATTTGCCTTTGATTTCTAATTTTAAATACAGAAACATTAATTCTACTTTATAACAATATTTCTATTATTATTATTATTATTATTATCATGATTTGAGTGTGTGTTTCTGGGAGGCATGTCATAATATAGATTACATTCATGTACACGAAGTCTGACTAGCAATCTTGGGGAACAAAATAGAGTCAGTCTCAAAATAAGTACAGATAACAGAGATCAAAATTTTGTGTATATATGCTACAGCAACCTTTATAGGTTTAATGTTATGTTTGCTACAAAGATCATAGTAAGCAAATTCCCAGGTAACAGAAAATACTGTCTTTATTTTTAAAACAAGTTTTTGACTATTCATTAAGATAAATATGTATTTGTCCCTGCTTTTTGTTTAAGAAATCTGAAATAAAGTGATCTACTTAAACTGATCATCAATGGAAAATTAAAAAGTAATAATTTGATTTCTTAGTTAATATTTAATTCATTATTGAAAGTCACTGCAATATAGTTTTCTTGTTGTAGTGGTGGTTATGGGGCTTGAACTAAAGGGCTGAGCCCTGTCCATGAGCCGTTTCACTCAAGGCTAAGTGCTCTACAACTTTGAGTCACTGTTCCACTTTTGGTTTTCTGGTTGTTAATTGAAGATAATAAGAGTCTCATAGACTTTCCTGCCCAGGCTAGCTTTGTACCACAATCCTCAGATCTTAGAGTCTTGAGTGGCTAGATTATAGGATTGGGCCCCAGGGCCTGGAAAAAAACACATTTTTAAAGTAAGGCCTATAAGGGGAGAGCGGTAGAAGAATAAAGGGGGTGGGGGAGTGATATACACAATAATTCATCATATATACCACAGAATTCAGAAATATATGGGAAGGGGTGGGTCAAAGGGGGTGAAGATCTTGAAGTGATGACACCAATCAAGATGCATTGTACACAAGCTACTTTGTTAAATGGTAAAAATAAATCCAATATATGACCTAAAATAAAGGTAAGCAAGGGAAGGGATGCGTTGGGAGGAGTGGATGAGAATGTTGAAAGGGGTGACATTGATTAAGAGGCACTGTATTCATAAACTGCTTTGATGAATGGCAACTTCTTTATACAATTACTTGAAATTAATAAAAAGATTTTCTTAAAAAAATAAAGTAAGGCCTACATGGCTGAAAAGAATTGTATTAAGAACTTTGGGAAAATAAGTTTTAACAATAGCATATTATAATGGATTTTACTCTTGAAATAATAAATCTATATTATAGTTTAATTGAATGACTCAATACCTTCAAATTAAAGATAATTTCCTTTACTTTGAGTGATAGGAGTGATAATTTTTAATTGAAATTGAATATTTTGCTTCTAAAAATGCATTCAGGAATGACAAACTGGGGATATTAGCAGGGTTGTAACACTGATTAATTATGAAGGTAATATACATAATTTATAGAACTTTGTCAAGGATTATTTGGTAACAATCAGAATCGGAGAAGTTTGAAGATAAAGAAAAGAAAAGCCTAAATCAGAAAAATCCAGCAATAGATGTTCAATAGATATTTTAGATACTCCCTGTAAGTTTCAGGTTTGTTGCAGTTTCTACGTGTGATTAGAATTTAGAAGCTATAACGGAAGTCGCACTGTTGCTCAAAGTGGTAGAGCTCTAGCCTTGAGCTGAAGAGTTCAAGCTCTGTAACTGACAAAAAAAAATTTAAAAAATCAACCCTAAAAGATCTAAGTTTGCCAATTCAGAGCCTCATTTAAAGAGTGATTTTTTTTAAATTTAATTTTATTGTCAAGGTGATGTACAGAAGGGTTACAGTTACATATACATGTTAGTGAGTACATTCTGTCAAAGTTGTTACCCCCTAAATTATCTTCCTCCCACTGTCCCCTTATCCCCCCAAGTTGTATAGTTAATTTCCAATATATTGTCTTGTATCACTGTTGTTCTCACCATTTTGATGTTCCCTTTCTCTTCCCTAATTCAGATATATTATATACAATACCCAGAGTACCAAAATCAAATACAGTGGCAACAGGTGATAAACCATAGGAAAGAAAAATGAAAGAAAAAATAATTTCATATTTTTCATGAGATTTGTAAGTTCTTCATAAGAACTAAACAATGTTAGTTCTATTAGGTATTTTCATTTTTAATTGAAATGTTAGTAATAAGTAACAGAGAAATATTATTCTTCATTGGAAATAATCTTTCCTACACTAGTAGTATATTCTCTGATTAAATGCACAATAAATGAACAGCTGTTTTTATTCTAAAACACTAATGTCTGTAAGAATATTACGAGATATCTAACTCTGAAGGGAAAAATTGAACTTACATTCCAATGAATGAGTAGTTTCTCCACAAACACACCAATATGATGGCATTTTCAGGAAAGAAAACCAGTGATAAATAGCATTGTTTCTGGGCACTTAGAACACAATGGAGAGACCTTAGTAAAGCAAGTTCCTGGTGACATTGATCGAGATTCATTGTACTTATTAATAGACATAATATAATTAAACTCCTCACACAACTTATTTCTTTTCAATATTAAGTAAATTTTTGCTACAATATACATATTTTTATAAACCAAAGATCTGATTATCACTGACAGGTTTACAAAAGATTCCACTTCACTTTGAAAAAAGAACAAAACATTGTTTAATCACTCAGGCAAACAGTATGGGCAGTACTCAAGAAACTAAACGAACTGTGACCTACCAATTACACTCCTAGGCATTTAGCCAATAGAGCACAAACAAGTACACACTAAAGCTACCACCACAACCATATTTATTAAAGCATTACTTACCATATCTAAGATATAAAATCAGACCAAATGTCCCTCCATGGATGAGTGAATGAAGAAAATATGGTGTTTGTGTACAATGAAATTCTATTCATATGTAAAGACCTAAAAAGGATTATGTTAAGTTAATTAAGCCAGACTCAGAGAAACACAGGTTGCATGACTTTCCTCTTTGATGGAAACTAGAATGTGCCTATAAATCTAGAAGTAAGCACCTACGTATCACTCAAGCAACCAAAGTATAATACAATCTATGGAGAAGGCAAATAGTATATTATTTACCATACTCTTTAGAAAGACTAAGCCAAAGCCTAACAAAATGAGAAGGAAATGGGTATGTGGGGGGGGGGGGGATGGAGGAGATGGATAGAAGAATGAATGGGCAAATGAGTAGAATGCAGGCAAGAACACATTTTGTATGCTTTACAATTGAGAAAAATAAGGAAAGGTTTAGGTCACAGGAGGGTGATCTTGATAGATGACACAGTTCAGAATGCATTGTCTACATAAATTGTTTTGTTAAATGGCACAAAATTCAATACATAACTTAAAAATTAAGAAAAGTGAGGGAGGCATGGAGTATGAGTGGTTGGTTGAAAATGATAAAAGGGTAACATTCATCAAGAGGCATTGGATTCTTAAACTGCTCTATGGAATGCCAATTCTTAAACACTTACTTAAAGGAAATGTAAATATATTAAAAAAATAAAAACAGTGGTATTTGGGCTAAATAAATAAGGATCTAATTTTCAGGTGTTTCCACTAAAGGTAATGAAAACCATAAATTGTTACTCTCCAATGGTAGTTTACTCTTCCCAATTTAAGAAGTTTGTCTGTTTCAGAGAATGCCAACTAGATGATCACAGCCATGCTAAAGACATCTGAACTTAATCATGTGCCTCAGAGATGACTAACCCCCCACTGATTATTCCAAAGATTTCCTTTGTTAAAAATTATATATGATCATGTCCCCAGTACTCCTGTAGTCTCATATAGCTTCCTGTTGAAGGACAACACATGTTCATTTAAAGTACTTTTAACACCTGTAATAAACTATAGAGTTTACTATTAGTAGAGTTATATTAGCTAATGATAGAGTGGTGGCCAGAGGAAAAGCAAACACTATTAAATATGAATGTAACCCTTATCAACACAAAAGCATTCCATTATTCTCAATAAAAAAGGTTATTCAAAAAAGGATCTTCTATAAATATTCATCCTTTTCAAGTCACACAATGCAAGAATTTTGAGTAATTTGTGAATTTTCTGCTATGAATCTTAAATATACCTTACCAAACACTAATATCTGACATAACATAATGACATTTACAGAATGTAATATTGGAGTGGTGGTACTGAGATTGATTACTACAGACCAGTAGAATCTTTGTGCATCAAATGATTACATCTTAATTACATATAAGAATATAGGTTCAATAACATAAAAAAGAGGAATTGCATCTGGAAAATTATCTCATTCAATGACTAGAGATAATAAGATCAACATTCTATCCACTGAAATCTGATGGTAATTATATTGTGGAATTTTTGAAATTATTTTAAGAAGAAGGTAGAAAACAAAGCTTTAAAAAGCATATTATGACAGCATGATATAAAAAGTTGTGAAACAATACACTAGTGAAAGGTTACGTTGCTGATGCAGATTAGGAGAAATATGGCAATATGTTATGCCTGTTAAGAACTATCATTTTAAATACAAATACAGACAGAGACTTCAGGGTATTATGCTGAGGATATAGGCCAGTGATTTCACTTGCATGTATTTAAAATAGACAAAAACAAGAAATAACAGGGCTGAGTGTGGTTCTATAGAAGCTGAGCTTCAGTCATCAAGGACAGACTGACAACCCAGGAGACTGTGGATGATATGGTTCCATTAACAAGGAGCATGCATTTTCTATTTTTACTTGATTCATCTTTTTCATTCAAAAGAAGACCAGTAAACTAGCAAAGATATGGATGTTAACACAAACTTAAAGAAGGCTAGAATACTTAAAACAATTTCATGTAAAATAATATTCAGAAAATTTAAAATATCTATTAGGGATTAAGAGGAAATATAGTAATAATAATACAATAATAAAGTATAATAAGACTTCTTCAAGAAGACCACAAAATCAAACTCACAGTAGAATGTCAAAATACCTGAGGCAAAAAACAGGTAGAAATGGAAAAATAGATTTACTTAAAAAAATTATTTTTTGATAGAGGCATAATATTTCATTGTGTTTATGTACCACGTTTTCCTGATCCATTCTTCTACTGAGGGGCATCTGGGTTGGTTCCATATTCTAGCTATGACAAATGTGCTGCGATGAACATTGTTGTGCTGGTGGCTTTAGTGTGTTCTTTTTTGTGGTCTTTTGGGTAGATGCCTAAAAGTGGGGCTGCTAGTTCACAGGGAAGCTCTATGTTTAGCCTTCTGAAGAATCGCCATACTGCTTTCCAGAGTGGCTGAACCAATTTACATTCCCACCAACAATGAAGTAGGGTTCCCTTTTGTCCACATCCCCTCCAACATTTATTATTGTTAGTTTTCTTGATATAGGACATTCTTACTGGGGTGAGATGGAATCTCAATGTTGTTTTGATTTGCATTTCTTTTATGGCCAGTGATGTAGAGCAGTTTTCCATATGTCTCTTGGCCATTCTCATTTCCTCCTCAGAGAAGTCTCTCTTTAAGTCTTTGTCCCACTTGTTGAGGGGACTATTGGTTCTTTGAGGTTTTGTTTTGGAGGAAGGTTACTTTTTTAGTTCTGCATATATTTTAGATATGAGGCCATTGTCCATTGAAAAGATCTTTTCCCAATGTGTAGTCTTTCTGTTTATCTTGCTAGCTATGTCCTTTGCAGGGAAGGAAATGGAAGACTTGGAAAAATTGTACTAAGTGAAGTGAGCCTGACTCAAAGAAACAGGGACTCTATGGTCTCCCTCATAGGGAATAATTAGGACAGGTTTAGGATAGTCACAGCAGAGGATCACAAGAGCTATGCCCTTATGAACACAAAAGATGACACTAAGTGAAATTAACTCAATGTTATGGAAACGACTGTTATATCATTCTCTTAACCTGTTTCTTCCCAGAAGACCCAACTGATATACCCTTTAAAACAAAATCAATAAGTGAACAGAATGATTTTAAAGACCTAAGAAATGAGAAAATTGTTTCTTTCTGATTATAAAAAATGGTCTTTAGCATTTTTAGTACCTAACAGGGAAAACTGAATAAAAAAAGAAAGAAAATGAATTTATCTATTTAAATTGACAAAATGTGGTTGTTTTAATTCTGATACTAGAAAGGATTTCAGCAAAGCATTAGAAATAGTGATAGTACCCTGGATGTTCCCCTTGGCTCATTTTTCAGATACACTTTCTATTTTTCACTAAGTCAATTTGCCTTGAGCACATTAAGATAATTTGTTAGGAAATAATGTCTACCTTCCAAATAGAAAAGAAAATCAAGTAAGAGAATATTTATTAACCTTTCTTGAATATCTATATCTTATCAATATGTAATTTTTTTGGGGAAACCATGCCATGTTTATCTCCAGCAATGTCACATCACCAATATTGTAATATTATCATATGACAATCATTGCCAATATCAGTCTATTCAGCTAGTTCAGAGCTGGATAATCAATGATCTTTGGTCACATGAATAAAGAACAGTTCAGAAGCACATGGAGAAACTGATTGGAATGCAGGCAGTAGGATGATCTCTTATTTTAGTCCACAGTCCTGCTTTATCTCCTCAATTCTTGTACATATTTTTTTTCTTGAGTCCAAGGTGTTTCTTTTGTAAACTTACAGCTTCCATTTATTGTAAAATGAGTGTTGAGGAGTCTAGCATCTGAGCCTACACTGCTGGATGTAGGGAGAGCACAAGCTAAATTTGCTCCTCTGAGTACTAAATGTGAGATCTGTTTCACAGACAACAGAATTAAGAAGAGGGCACTGGGCTGGCCAGGGCTTTGTCTCCAGACTCAGCTGTGGTTTTTCTCTCACCCTGACAGGTGGAAACGTAACACTGATATTTATCACTTTCCATCTCAGGGTTTATACTCTTTGAATTTTTACTATGAACTTTATGTTCCTTTTTATACTACACAGACCCATTTCTGTAGGGTTTTCATGCAACTTTGATTCACCCCATTAATGGTAATTCTGTCCTCAAACAAAAATATAGAAGTACAAAAATAAAAATGCTCTTGGTGTTGGTAGTTTCCAAATAAGAAAATCTAAAATGACTCTTTTCATGTCATTTATTTATAAGAATAATTTCTTCCATTTTAGACTTTTTCTCAGCAGTTGCTATCTTCCTTGATTCCCCAGACTCTACATTTTATTATAGCCATATTTCTTTGACCATTTTTAGTTCCTCTTATCCTAGAGATAATATTTTTATTGAGATGCCATCAGATAAAATATTTCCCACCAGACATATATTTATTAAAGTTACATTAGAAAAGTAAATTGGTGTCATACTGTGGACCATAAGAGATGCCAGAAGCAGTGTTTTTATGGGTACAAGTCTGCAGAGATTTGGTGTTACTTGGTAAAATATAAGATATATCTCAGTCTCATTACTTAGTGAATTTCCCTTTAAAGTTTTCTAGAATTATTTTCTAATCAGAAAGGAACATGCAGAGAAGCAACATACTCTTAGATTGGCACCTCCTTATCGGCCCCTTTATAAATGGAGATGTCTGTGAGGATGTAGAAAAATATTTAGCAGTAGCTATTATTCACAATGACACTTGTTTGGGGATTCTTTGTTTCTTATGCTTCCTCTAACAGTGTTTTAAAGATAAACAATTTGTCATGTGCTTGTGGCACAAAGCTGTTAGACCAGCTACTCAGGAATCAGAGACTTGAGGATCTAGGATAGAAACTAGCAGAGGCAGAGAAAAAGCAGAGATTCTTATCTCTAATTAACCACCAAAAACCCAGAAGTGGAGTGTGGCTCAAGTGGTAGAGTGCTAAAGGACAGTGCCCAGGCCCTGATTACAAGCCCCCAGAATGGACACGATACATCACACACACAGACACACAGACACACAGACACACACACACACACACACACACTTAATTGTTCAATATCTTTTAATGTAACTAAAAATCAAACCCTAGTTTAAGTAAGGTATTATTTGTCCTTATTAAGTATTTGTATCATAGTTCAGTTCCAGTGAGAACGGTCTTTTAAATTTCAACTTATTGTTAACGTTCAAAAATCAGTTATGACTATAAACTATTATTTAGAAATTGATATTTATTCATTTGCTTTGAAGCCTCTAGACTTCACATTTTCTTTTCTTTTTTTTTCTTTATTGTCAAAGTGTGATACACAGGGGTTACAGGTTCATATGAAAGGCAGTGAGTACATTTCTTGTTCTACTTGTTACCTCCCCCCTTCTGCCTCCCTTTTTCCCTCTCCCCCCAAGAGTTGTGAAGTTGGTTTACACCAAATGGTTTCTAAGTGTTGCTTTTCGAATAGTTAGCCTTTTTGTTCCTTGTCTCTCAGTTTTGGTATTCTTTCTCCCTTCTCCAGTTCTGTTACCCATATAGACAATATCCAGGGTACTTGGATGTAGTACCGTGGTAGCAAGGGTACAGTCACAGGAAGTGACTACAGGATTTTCCTTTAAGTGGTGTGGTTGTGGTGGAAATAGTTTCATTGGATGTTAAGTATAAAATCAACAATACGTGAAATTGCTTATTACCAAAATAGATCTAGAACATTCTCCTTTTCTTTTACTGTGTCCAGAGTCTTCTCAGTTTCCGTGTGCAGCACTTTTTAACCTTCAGAACTCCAAGCAAAGTTGGAAAACAGAGGTTTTCCTCAAAACAAAATGAAGCTGTGTACTCAATCAAAACATAATGGAATGCAATGGGAGTGGTCATATCCAAAGTAATTACATAGCATGATAAAACAGAGAAACCATTTGGGTGCTGGGGTCCCAAGCCTGTAATCCTAGCTATTCCAGAAGTTGAGATTTGAGAATCATCATTCAAAGCCAGCTCAGGCAGAAAAGTCCATGAAGCACTTATGTCCTAAATAACCACAAAAAAATGGAAATGGAGTTATGATTCAAGTGATAGAAAGCCAGCCTTGCACAAAATGAAGCTCATAGACAGTGCCAGACCTTGGATTCAAGCTTCAGGCCTAGCTGGCACACCATACAGCACCCCCTCCCAACTAACAACAACCACAACTACAAAAAAGAGAGAGAGAGAAACAGAATATACCAGATTTGTGATTTAATATTTTATATAGTGCTTGATCAGGGAACCTGAAAACCTTTTATAAATTCAGTACCATTAGGATGTATTTTTTAAGTGGAAAGACATGTTAAGAATGTGGTCAGTCAGCTTGTGAGGATATAGATATTTGTTTTTGGAAGACAAAATTGCCATAGACAAATCTCTCTTCAGCTTTCAGTAGTCAATTTCCTGCTCATGCAAATATATCTAAAGCCAATGGGTATGACAGAGATAATTTCCACAGAGTCACCATGGCAAAGTAAACCATTATATGACATCATGCCTGAATGCTAGCACTATGTATGTATTTGTGTGGCCTGTACAAAAAGCCCACTTTTTATATGATATAAGCAATGCTTTAAGAGGAGAAAGATGGTGCCGACAGAATAGGGAGGCACCCCGACTCGCTCCAACTGAGTAGCGAGCTGGGAACTCCAACACCCAACACCCCATCAAGAACCCAGCAAAACCAGCAGCCAGAAGCAGTGGAGAAACGCAGGAAAACAAAAAGGAGCAAAAAAGAAGAACCAAAAACCTACACGGAGCTGGAGAATCTCCGGGGCACCCTCCCCCCACCAGCCGACCCTGGCCCAAACAGGGCCAGGCTGGGAAAGGGGAACCCGGCGATTGGCAGACAGGCTGCCAGGAGCGCAGAATTCATATAGCGGGAGAACCCATGGTCACAAGGCAGGGTGCGGACCAAGACACACACCGGCAGCGACGTGAAGGTCAGGTCCACACCGGGTTCCGACAAGGGAACCCAGCGAGGCAGAAAGAGGGAACTGGAGAAGCCACCACGACACTTCACCAACCCCTGAAGGGCCAACGGCTGCGCGGAACACACACACAAAGCAGCAACTGTGAGTCCGCCATTACCCCCTCCCACAACGGGAGACCAGCTATCAGAGACCCAAGCCCGACAAAGAAGCTAGATCTCCCTCCCTTCCCCTCCCCACCCCGAGGGAACAAGGAACCCCCAAATCAGGCAGGGAGCCCCCATCAGGCACTGGGAAGTCAGTTTAGCAGGGAAAGGGCGGAGCAGTCCCAAGGCCCCAAAGGTTTGTGAACTGGCAGAACCGACCCCGCCCCCTTCCCAACAGGGGCTGGGGGACGGCGGGCAGTGCAAACCCCACCCGAGGCGCCTGGACCTCACAGACTCTTACAACTAAAATCACAGGCGCTGGGGGCAATACCAGCCCAGCAGGGTCACCTGAGCCAGATCACGTCCCCTCCTCACAGCCGAGGCAGGTCTGAGGGTGCCAAGCCACACCCGGACAGTCGATCACACTGGACCCCACACATACCCCCCCCAACGGACTCGCAGGAGGGCGCAAGTACAACCCAACAACCCAGGGCTTGCTCTGGGAGGCATATCCCACTAAAGTGCCTGTTGTAGTGGACACACAGTGCAAAGGAGGGTGGGGCCCCCGGAGACAGCGCCCACTTGGTAGGTGTACCCTGCACTGGTGGGCGGGGCCACAGCGACAGCACCTGCTGCCGTAGACAGGCCTACACAGGAGGGAGGGAAGACCTACACAGACCTCCAGATGTGAAAATCCCAAAGAAACATAACTCAGTTCATCAAAGGGCAAGCCAACTCGCCAGCTCCAAAAAGCAGCACGACTGAAGAGGAGATGGAGACTAAAAAAGCAAATGAGGCCATGTTAACAGGAATGATCGAAAGTGTCAGAATTGAAATCAGAAAACAATTCCAGCAGTTTAGAGCGGAAATCTGGAAGGATACCCAGGAAGCCAAGAAAGAAATGGAAGCAAAAATGGATACAATGCAAGCTCAATTAAAGAAATGGAAGCAAAAATGGATACAATGCAAGCCGCCTTTAAAGAAAATCTCCACATCCTGAGAATTGAAATGCATGAAAAAAATAGATTTAAAATACAACTCTTTAAAGGAAGAAATTTCCACGATCAGAACTGATATGACAACCATAAATAGCTCTCTGACATCCATAAACTCCGCAATTGAAACCATAACACAAAGACTCGACCATATAGAATCCAGAATCTCTCACCTGGACGATGAAGCAGCTGACAACAACCAGAAAATGACCACACTCCAAGAAAAGGTGAAGCTTCAGGGAAGACTAATCCAGGAACTAATGGACAACGACAAGAGATATAATCTGCGCATAATTGGAATAGAAGAAGGAGCCAAATACCAGAACAGAGGGCTTAATCATGTTCTCAATAAAGTTATTGCAGAAAACTTCCCCAATCTCACAGGGGACCCCATCCAGGTAACCGAAGCCTATACGACACCTGGCAGGCCAGACCCCAGGAAAGCCACCCCAAGGCACATAATATTCAAGACTACATACCTCAAGATTAAAGAGCAAATTCTGAATTCAGCCAAAGCGAAGAAGGAAACTTTTTTCAATGGGAAGAGGATTCAAAAAACATCCGACTTATCCACACAAACTTACCAAGCTCGATGTAAGTGGAAAAACACCATCCAAGTACTTCAGAATAACAATTTACAACCTCGGATCAAATATCTAGCGAAATTGGAGTTCACATTTGAAGGGAGAACCAGATCTTTCCACACCAAAGAGGACCTAAAGGAGTATGTGAATAAAAAAAAGCCCTACAGCGAATATTAAGAGGGGAACCCCACCCAACAGAGATCGTACAAGACACACAGACAGAATCAGAAAGAAACTTCAATAGCCAAAGTTCAGCAGAAAGACCAGCTCACTAAAGACAGGGAAAAAAAAGAGGAAAAAACAGCCCAACAAGAAAATGGAAGGAGAAAAAACACCCTTATCCTGATCTCTTTAAATATAAATGGTTTAAACCCCCCGATAAAGAGGAGCAGACTGGCAGAATGGATTCGCAAACAAAAAGTTGACATCTGCTGTCTACAAGAGACCCACCTTACAGCAAGGAACAAAAACAGGCTTCGAATGAAAGGATGGAGCAAGATCTACCAAGCAAATGCACCCACCAAAACGGCAGGTGTAGCCATTCTGATCTCAGACAAGCTGGACTTCTCAGTAAAGTCCACTCAAAAAGACAAAGAAGGACACTACATATTAATACAAGGAAAAATCCAGAATCAAGACATCACGGAGATAAATGTATACTCACCGAACAAAAGAGGCCCTACATATGTCAAGAAAATTCTCACAGAATTACAGAGCAAGATAGACGCAAACACAATCATAGTGGGTGACTTTAATACTCCTCTCTCTCCAAGAGACAGATCCAACACCCAGACGATTAGTAAGGGAGCTGAGGACCTAAATAACACCATTTCCCAAATGGATCTAACAGACCTATATAGAACTTTTCACCCTAAAGAGACCCAATACACCTTCTTTTCAGCAGCCCATGGATGATATTCCAAAATAGACCACGTCATAGCCCACACAAAGAACCTCAGCAAATACAAAAGTATTGACATCATCCCATGTATTATATCTGATCACAGTGGATTAAAGGTAACCCTCAACAACAAAGGATACCACAGAGCCTATACACATTCTTGGAGGCTAAATGCCACACTGCTATCCAACACTTGGGCCACAGATCAAATTAAAGATGAAATCAAAGAATTCATAAGCCACAATGACAAAGAAAACACATCAAAAAGAAACCTATGGGACACAGCTAAGGCAGTACTGAGGGGCAAGATCAGTGCACTCAGCACCCACATTAAAAGAATGGAAGAAGAGCAGGTTAATACCCTCATGATGAAACTAAAACAACTGGAGAAACAAGAAATGACAGAATCTAAAACGACTAGGAGGGGAGAGATCACAAAGATTAAAGAAGAGATAAATCTGATTGAAAATAGAAAGACCATTCAACAAATAAATAAGACTAAAAGCTGGTTCTTTGAGAAAATAAACAAAATTGACAGACCCCTTGCAACACTTACAAAAAAAAAGAAGAGACTCATATATGCAAAATCAGGGACTCCACCGGAAAAATTACAACAAGCACACACGATATTCAAATAATCATAAGGCGCTATTTCCAAAACCTCTACTCAACAAAAAACAATAATTTTACAGAAATGGATCAATTCTTAGAGAAGTACAAACTGCCCAAACTGAACCAAGAAGAAATAAATCAACTAAATAAACCAATAACTTACGGTGAAATACAGGAGGTAATCAAGAACCTCCCTACTAAGGAAGGCCTAGGCCCAGATGGATTCACCAACGAATTCTACAAAACCTTTAGTGAGGAGCTAATACCAATACTCCTCAAACTCTTCCGCGAAATAGAAACAGAGGGAGAAATCCCAAACTCATTCTACGAAGCTAATATCATACTCATTCCCAAACCAGGCAAAGATCCAACAAAAAAAGAGAACTACAGACCAATATCACTAATGAACACAGATGCAAAGCTCCTCAATAAAATATTAGCTAACAAGATCCAGAAACTGATCAAGAAAATCATACATCATGACCAAGTAGGATTCATCCCTCAGTCACAAGGATGGTTCAACATCCGTAAATCAATCAACGCAATTCACCACATAAACAGATCTAAAATTAAGAATTACATTGTTATCTCAGTCGATGCCCAAAAAGCCTTTGACAAAATACAACATCCATACCTATTAAAAGCTTTGGAGAGAACAGGAATAGATGGAACATTCCTCAAAACAATAAAAGCCATATACAACAGACCAACTGCTAATATCATATTAAATGGAGAGAAACTTAAATCATTCCCCCTAAACTCAGGAACAAGACAAGGATGCCCATTCTCCCCACTTCTGTTCAACATAGTGCTGGAATCCCGAGCCGTACCAATAAGGCAAGAGGAGGACATCAAAGGCATCCACATCGGCAAGGAAGAAATCAAGTTATCCCTATTCGCAAACGACATGATCTCATATCTGAAGGACCCAAAAAACTCAGTACCCAAACTCCTATACCTAATAAACCAATTCGACAAAGTAGCAGGATACAAAATCAATCCACAAAAATCAGCAGCTTTTCTGTACACCAGCAATATACAAACAGAAAAGGAAATTATGGAAACAATTCCATTTACAGTAGCCAAAAAAAGAATAAAGTACCTACGGATCAACTTAACCAAGGTCGTGACGGACCTATTCAATGAAAACTGCAAAAATCGAATAAGGGAAATCAAAGAAGACACAAGGAGATGGAAAGACCTCCCATGCTCATGGGTAGGCAGAATCAATATAGTGAAAATGGCCATATTGCCCAAATTGTTATACAAATTCAATGCAATACCTATCAAAATCCCAGCCACATTTTTCACTGAAATAGAGAAACCAATCCATAAATTCATATGGAACAGCAAAAAACCTAGAATAGCCAAAGCAATTCTAGGCAAAAAAAATAGTGCAGGAGGTATCCCAATACCAGACTTCAAGCTCTACTACAAGGCCATCATAACAAAAACAGCATGGTATTGGTATAAAAACAGATCGGAAGACCAGTGGATTAGAATTGAAGACCCTGAAATAAAACCGCACTCTTACAGCCAACTGATATTCGACAAAGGAGCTAAAGACATACAATGGAATAAACATAGCCTCTTCAACTACTGGTGCTGGGAGAACTGGGCAGCCATATGCAGAAAACTCAAAGTAGACCCAAGCCTATCACCATGCACCAAGATCAACTCAAAATGGATCAAGGACCTCAACATCAGACCTGAATCCTTGAAACTACTGAAGGACAGAGTAGGTAAGATGGTATAACTTATAAGCACAGGAAGGAACTTCCTGAATAGAGTCCCAGGGGCACAACAAATAGGGGAAAGACTCCACAAATGGGACTACTACAAATTAAAAAGTTTCTGCACAGCTAAGGATGTAGCCACCAAAACAGAAAGACAGCCAACGATATGGGAAATGATATTTACCAGCACAGCAACAAACAAAGGCCTAATATCTGTCATCTACAGAGAACTAAAAAAACTAAGCCCCTCCAAGCCCAATAAACCTATTAAGAAATGGGCAAAAGAGCTAAAGAGAGACTTCACAAGAGAAGATATAAAAATGGCAAAGAAACACATGAGGAAATGCTCAACATCCCTGCTAGTAAAGGAAATGCAAATAAAAACAACCCTGAGATACCACCTCACCCCAGTTAGAATGGCCTATATTCTGAACTCAGGTAACATCAAATGCTGTAGGGGCTGTGGGGAAAGAGGAACCCTTCTCCATTGTTGGTGGGAGTGCAAATTAGTACATCCACTTTGGAAAACAGTATGGACGTTTCTCAAAAAGCTCAATATAGACCTACCCTATGACCCAGCCATACCACTCCTAGGCATCTATCCTAAACAGCAAAACCCAAGATATCAAAAAGACATTTGTACTTCCATGTTTATCGCGGCAAAATTCACAATAGCCAAAATATGGAAACCACCCAGATGCCCCTCCACAGACAAATGGATCCAAAAAATATGGTACTTATACACAATGGAATACCACATAGCGATTAGGAATGGTGAAATGTTGTTATTCGCAGGGAAATGGTCAGAACTCGAACAAATAATGTTGAGTGAGACAAGCCTAGAACACAGAAAACAAAGGGGCATGATCTCTCTGATATATGACTGTTAACAAAGGGAGACGGAGAGACAGTATAGACCAAGTCTGTGAATACTGTATATGTTCTTGATACATTGTATATTGCATATATGTCTACCTGACCTAGACAAAGGATAGAAAAACAGGTCGTAAGATATCACAAGAAATGTACACACTGCCCTACTATGTAACTGCACCCCCTTTGCACAACACCTTGTAAAAAAATTATGTTCAATTAATAAAAAAAAAAAGAAAAAACAACAACAAAACAAAAAAAATAATGCTTTAATGTAAGGAGTGGATATGTTTTTGGATCACAGAGTCAACCTTGGTAGTTTTGTTGTGCACATCCTAGCGGCATGGGAATCCTTCATAAAATAACGGCTCTTTCTACAAAGAGAAATTCAGTGCCAAAAACTGAATTCTAACCTCCTATGTTTTGCATTTGGGGTTATCAACCTTAGACTATTCATCTACTGATCTAGATCAAGTGGTTCCCAAACTGGAATATCAAACCCCAGTTGTTAACAACAATCTTAATTCAACAGGGAGATTTGGATACTATGTGTCATTCCCACTTTGTCCATTAAAAAACTAAACTAGAAAGGATGCTGTATTCCTCAGTGGATCATCTCCCTCTATTTATTTTTTCCTATTTTTCTTTACAGAAATGGCGTTTGAACTCAGGGCCTTATGACACATGGCTCCACCACCAATAAGACATGGCTCCAGCTTTTTGTAGTACTGCTTGTTTTTCAGATTTCAAATTGCTTCATACCTGAGTATGTACCTGGAATACAATCCTTTTTATTTATTATTTCCTACAGTAGCTGAGATTCCAGGCATTTTCATCACTCCTATCTTCTACTGAGAGTGAAAATAATGGCTATCCTCCAGATTACCAATTCCCAGATACCGAAGATAGCAGGTCACAGTCACCATGCCCAGATACTTGTTGAGAAGATCTTGCTTTCAATCTTACAAAATAATAGAGCATTCAAGTTTTCATAGGAAGAAAATAAAAGGTAAAATACAGCTACTGTACATGATCATGATTTATTGTGGTTGGCAGTGTACAGAATATTTGGTTGTGAAGGAAATTATCACCATCTTTGAATGACCAGTATTGTGCCATATGAGCAGACCAGCTACAGCAGAAAGGGTTAAGCAAAGGTTAAGTGAAAGCATTTATAATTTCTGCAACTATTACAGAACATCCTACTTATGGGATAAACAATATCTCTTTAATTCTTTATTTTCAGATTACATAGACTATCATGGAATGAATGTCAAATAGTCTTTGAGGGTCTAGAGTCCTTATTGCTAGAAGTACCTGAGCCATCTTTTATATTTCCCAACCACACTTCATTTAATTAATTAATCTAGAAAATGGAAAAGTATAAAAGATTTCCTCCAACTCCCAAAGCCTGTAATTTCTGTGACTTATTATTCATACATACTACCATTAAAAAATGAAGTCCTAGAATTTAGTTTTAAACGCAGTGTACTCCAACACTAACTTTCATGTTCCTCATCTCTGCACAAGCTGGGGTTGCCTTTTACTTGGTACATTTTCTTTTGTTCAAACATTTCCAGGTGCTAATTAGGCTCATTTAAATCATTAGTGTCTAATAAAAGCTTTCTCCTTTAAGCAATTAGAATAAATGGAAGGACATTAAAATAGAGAGTCACAAATCAGAAAGCTATACAAACAATGGAATATTGGCATGAACTACTTATTCCTGTTTTATTACTTTTTCATCTATCTCTCTATCTCTCTCTCTCTATCTATCTATCTATCTATCTATCTATCTATCTATCTATCTATCTATCTATCCTGTTTATCTCTCTATCCTTCTATCTACCCTTCTATCTCAACTGTCTATGTAAATGATTTATTTTTGTGCCAGTTGGTACTCGGCCTGAACTCAGGGTGTTAGCATTTCCCTAGCCTCAGGCCCTCAGCTCTTCCCACTAGCCCCCAGATCCACCTATACCTAATGAGCCACTCCTACTCACTACCTACATACTTCCCCTTTACCCCCAGAGAGAGAAGCTGCCACCTGGATAAGGTGCAGAATCCATGAAGCTCCCTCTCCCATGGGAACTATGGCCCCACTAATAAACCTCCTTATGAACCTTCTTCTACTGTCTGTGATTAACTCCACATGGTCCTCTGGGATGGCCAGGACATATCCTCTCACAGGGTATTGTCTAATTTACTGTTTTTTTTCTTACTACTAGCACTGTATCGCTTGAGCCAAATCTTCCTTTCTAGATCTTTGCTTTTAATAGGAGATAAGAGTCTCATAAACTTTCTGCTTAAGCTGGCATCACACCATGGCCCTCTCATCTTAGCCTTCTGAGTATTAGGACTACAGACATGAACCAGCAGTGCCTAGCTAAAACTCATTTATTCTTTTAATCCTCTAGGGTTATAATCACTAAGTGAACAGAGGTCTCAGCTTGATCATGATAATAATATTAAAAATCCCAACGTCCAAATTAGAAGAAACTGACTTCTAATTTTTTCCATGAGTTTTCAAAATACCAGGTTGATTTGTTTCATATAACACCATCTGATAAGTGAAAGATAGAAACAAGTCTTTCTTCATTTCATCCAGGGATCTGTAGTAATTTCAGTTGTAAAGGAAATATTTTTTTAATGTTCTTATAGAATCTTACAGGGCTTTTCCACTTCTAACAGTCTAAAGGATTTTCTTGACCATGTATACTGGCCCCCAGAAAAAGAAATAATATGTCACAAAAAGTCAATCCAACAAACCATTTCAAAGTTTGTGATCACCTAAATTTCAACATTTGTCTGAAAGAGTTTACCTTCTGTTTGTTTCATACGGGAACTGGAACTTGTGTTATTTGAAGACCAATCCTGTGGAAGGCCACAACCATATTCATACCCAATTGCACATTCAACAATCAATTAGTAGAAATTAAAAGACCAGGTTGGGTTCAGGGAAAGGTAGCACAAGTTTTTCTGAGGATATTGGTTGGTCTCAGCCTTCTCTGTGGACATTCAGATAATTTTTGTTAGTTCCTGTACCATCGCAAAAGACCATACATCACTTTGCTTAAAATAAAGCTGCTACATCTCAGAAGTCAGAGCAGAATGAAAGTGCCAACATTTTCCATTTGTAATGAAGGTTTATTTCCTGACTCACAGTAAGGTGCTGTCTTGCTTCGTCATTGCATGGTAAAGAGCACAATCATGTGTAGACTCATAAAGGTCCTAATAACATTGAGAGGACTCTATTTCATGTCCTAATTGCTCCCCAAAGGCCCCACCTCTAATGTTTCCAAATACCAGCACTGTGTTAGGGGGCTCCCTAGAGAAAAATTCAATAGATTTACTATGGGAATTGGCTCACATTACTATAGACACTACAGTTCTATTATGTGCTGTCTGTAAACTGTTCAAATCCAAAAGAACACACATGATGGGAAGGGCCCTGGAGCCCAAGGATACAGAAAATAGTATCTCCAATGTCTGAGGGCAGGAGATAACTATCCATCTTGAAAAAGGAAAAGCTATTGTTTCCTGATTTTGATTGTTGCTATTGTTCTTCTAGTCTGTCCTTCAAGAGGATGATACCACGTTTTTCAATCTGCTAATCCCAAAGCTATTTTTTTTCCGACACCATCTCCAGACACACACAAAAATCATGGTTTGTTCATTATTGACACACATCCGAGCCCAGTTAAATTGATGTATAAAATGAATAATCATAATGAGAAGGAGTGTGATTTTACCAGGAATTTGTGGGGACATGAACTTTTATTCCACAGAACTGGTGACATCCATAGAGATGTTCTGTTTTCCCTGGTTGGTCGGAGGCCCCCGAGAACACATCAAGAGATGTTTCAGAGGATGTCAAGTTATTCGTTCTGTGAATTACATATTACCTTCACTTTTTAGCTTTTTTTGTCCTGTCACTGAGCAATGAGTATGTTGAGAAAGTTCATGACCTGGAATCAGCCATCTAAATTTCACCACTCTGAGATGTTGGAGGAAACCAAGTTATATCACAAACTGAGAAAGACTTCTGAAAAACTCAATAGACCTGGATGCTATTACAAATGCAAAATGTACCCTCAGGTGAGCCTGCCCTCATCAGTTGACAGTACTTCAGAGGCACTAAAACAAAAGGTCACCTGTTCTTATCCCTCTCTCCCTGTACTTCCCTTCTCTCCCTGCCAAATAAAAATACTAGAATTTAAAAAGTCATTGGAGTTTAGATCTATGCCTTACTTACATAAGTGGTCTATAAGATCTGAGGTCTTCTGTGTTCATTTTGCAAAGTAATTTTTGTTCAGTCTTACCTCTCTCAATGAAGTGAAGGCAAGTCTCTGGAATATATATTTGATCTTTCATAATAAACAAAAGAAAATAAACAAGTAAACTGAAATAACCTTCCTTCTATAATGCTATTTAGTCTATAGACATCAAGCAACAGAGGAAGCAGCCATGTTGACATTTAGCAGTACTGAGCCATTTCTGAGAATACCAGTATTAGAACACGTGTAACGTCCACAAACTTTAGCTGATCCTCTTCTCCTCATGTATCCTAATTAATATACCTACTCACTCATCTCTGATTTCACTCCACATTTTTTGAGTCTGTGCTCATGCTTAGTTACAGAGCCTGTGGACATTTTGACTAAAAGGTCAACTTTTCTTCCTACTATTTTTTAAATGTTGAGAGAGAAAGGTAGATACCTGTGTATCTGTAACAAAAGTGGCCTGATTAGTGTCATCACTTTGCTTCAGGATTTACAGAATGTTTCTCACTCCCTATCTTCTCTGATAACTAATTACTCAAATTCAATGCAAAGTTTGTTGCACACTTAATTAGGTCACAAATCAAAGCTGATCCCACACAAAGTCATCATACCCACAAGGTGATTTTTCAAAAACCCTTATAGATCTTCATCTAATTATTAGTCTAAGTAATATCAGGCAATTTTTAACACATATGGTGGATAAGAGCAACAAATTCCATCTGGACAAACCAGATGGGTAAATAGGATTAAAGATATGCAGATGGAAATTACAGTCTTATGGAAAAAAATCCCAACTTATCTTTCTTCCAAAATTTTATAAATGGCAGTGTAGTCACTTGTCAGTAATGAAGAAGGCCAGCTAGTGGAGGAAATGTCAGGTGGAACACCAAGCTCCTGCCAGTTTACTTATTCATAATTTGAGCAGAAAAAAATCAACTTTTGCTTTCCTCTTATAAAAATATAAGTTTCAAAATGTACATAGTGTAATAGATTAGACCTATAGATTAGAGAAATCAGGAATATAAATATCTGAGTAATTTGAGAAGTATATCAAAATTAGGTGTTTGATATTTATAAGGTAAGAAATAATTTTATCTGTTGATATATTGTTACATTATATAACATTTATGTAAATTATATTTATTTTATCAATCAAGTTTTTATTTATTTTATATTTATTATAGTAAAATTCTTAGGCATAGCTATATGTGCATGTTTGTTAAATAAATATCTATGTGAGTTCAAGGTTCTAGAATCTACATAGATTAAAGGAGGAGATTACTATATTAGTTATGGCATAAATATCTACCTAACACGAAGATTTAGATAGTTGTCTATATTTAAGAATTTTGATAACATCATAAATTATGTGTGTGGATAAATGCATAAATGTCAATGTGTATAGATATCTATTTAGAGTATAAATATATATTTATACTAGCATAGGGACATCTATATCTTTCCTGCTCTTTTGCTACAAATCACAAATCATATCTTTAACATGGTCAGAATAGAGATAAGGAGTCCTCTCAGTTTTGGTTTATAATAGAGTCTCTAATAAACCAGACGGGTGACTACATGAGTTGTGTAACAGTGATCTTTCCTATGTCTTCCTAGTAGAGAATTATGTGCAAAATATGGTCCATCACTGTAGAAAGTTCTAGGCTTAAATCTTTCATTCTTCATCATATGAAGTTTGTGGCTTGCTTTACTATTCAATATCATTTTAAGTATAAAACATGTGGCACATGTGGCAGGTGGAAACAAGTAGTGGGGTTTTGTCTCATGCCTTTGCCCAGGAGAACTTTTAATTAACTCAGCAAAATACATCCCTGTCAGCCCCTTTGATGACCCACCATATTTTTCTGTGAAAGTCATTCATTTTGAAAAAGGAGGGCCAATTGAGTGGGTGGTACTTCTCTTCTATGGGGTCCTCACTCTGTGAACTAAGAACTCATCAAGCTCTTCATAGATATTAACTGGATTCTAAATGGGATGAAAGTTTCAAGTAGCATAGAATGTAGGTGTTAGAGTGTCACATTAAATGTACTACAAACCTCTTACATGCCATCAGAAAATAGTCTATGACCTAGAGAATTAGTCATTTCCCATTGGTTTTGTTGGGTCTGCTTTCTCTGCTCCGGCTCAAATGCTTATTCCTTTCTCTCTTATTACCCTCGTATCGTCCTCTCCCCTAACCCTCGGCCTGCAGGTCTGTCAGGGTGAGATGTAGGGGCGGCTCCATCCTGGCGTGCGCGCGACCCACGTGGCAATGTGACCGCTATCCTACCCTGGGAGCTAACGTACATAGACCACGGAGTAAGCTTCTGAGAGCGAACTAACTTTATTGAGAGAGGGACAAGGGGAGATGATCCGGGGGAAGGGGGTTGGTCAGGATTCCGATAGGCCAAAAGGCTGTCACTTGACCTCCAAGGGGCTACGTCACTCTGAGCGCGCCAAACCAGGGCGGGGCTGGTAGGCGCCAGGCTGGCTGCCAGCTAAGTCGGGGGTCTATTTGCCCAACCGGTTTCTCCGGATTCCAATGTAGAGAGGATGGAAGGGCCGCATTCCCCAGCTGGGGGAGGTGCATCAGGCCCCTTCCATCTAGGGGGGAAGATGGACCCCAACATCTGCCTCTTTTATATTTTTTTTTTTCGAACAGCAGGAGGCGCCCTACTCGAGAGCGCGCCATGTCTTAGGTTGCCCCTCCGCCAAGGGGAGTCTTACCCGTCTCGGGCTAACGCCCTAGCTCTTCAGGCTGACCTTCCTGCCGGGCTGGCGGGCCCGATGAAAGGCCTTGGGGAGAGTAGGATTGGCATTCGAAAGAAAGCCTGATAATTTTTTCCGGTGCCGGCGGACCTTACTGAGCAGCAGGACCTAGGGTTTGAGTGACGAGCCTCTTGGGGTTCTTATATGGCTAAAAGGCCAAAGGCCACTTGGTACCTAGACAGCTCTGGCCCATCGCTTACAACAAGAGACCCAATGTAAACATAAGGTAAATGGGAGCATAAAGCAGACATGAGCATAAGCAATCGTAATACAAGGCAAATGCAAACATGAGCAACTGTAACACATGAGCAATTGTAACACATGAGTAATTACAACAAGGCACAAGGCAATGGAGGGTCTCTTATCGGGGTCAGTCCACGGAAAACAGGAATTCTGGTCCAGTCTGGTGTCGCTCAAGGTAGCACAGGTGGCTCTTCCTTCCCCCGATGGTGAGGTAGAGGGGCAGGTTCAGGTCCTGGTGATGTGGCAGCCAGGGTGCTGGTAACTTAACAACTGAGGTGAGTAAACACTTCACAGTAAACATTACAGCAAGGTGCCAATACCTTACTTATTATAAACATTTATAATAAAACATTAAAGTGTCCAAGTCCTTTAGCTCCTATTTCCCCCCAATGGGGACCCCCGAGATAAGCAGCAAAGGGGGGAGCAAAAGAGAGGGACAACCGTGCAAAATTTCCCTCTGGTCCTTGTGCAAGGCTGTGGGCCACGCTGCCACAGCAAACGTTACTCCAAAGGGCATCAGGCAGGGTCCAGGGAAGAAACAGGGCCGACACTGGATCCAGGTCCATCGCTGGTGCAGGCAGGCTTTCCCATTTCTCCTTAGAAAATTCCACCTCGGTCTTTGCTTTCCTGAGAGGAAACAAGGGGAGACATCCCTCAAGGGCAGGTGCCCTTGGGTGGTCATTCTGTTGGGCAATATTTTACATCTCTAGCTGGTATCCAGATTGGATTCGGTTCCCCAGTAGGGAAGACGCAGGCGAATCCCCTTCCTGCGCTGATAATTGGGTCGGGTCCACGCCACGCCCCTGTCAGATAATCCTTCCACCGGACCTCCACTTTTAAGTAGGGTGTTTGGCTTGACCAGTGTCTCTGGAAAGCCGACAGAGGTTGGTCCTTAGAGAAATTTAAAATATTCAATGTAAACATCGCTGTCCTCAGCTGGTCCTGGGGGCTTCCCTCCCCTTTTTGTTTTAATAATTGATCCTTCAGGGTCCTATTATGCCTCTCAATTATGGCTTGACCCTTTGGGTTATAAGGTATTCCAGTGGTATGTTTAATATTCCACATTTGGAAAAATGCCTGTAAAGGCTTACTGGTGAAACAAGGTCCATTATCTGTCTTAACCTGTAAAGGCAGTCCTAGGATAGCAAAACATTGTAAGAAGTGGCTTTCAGCATGCCGTGCTCTTTCACCGGTATGCAGAGAGGCCCAACATGCACCGGAGCAGGTGTCAATGGACATAAATATATATTTTAGCCTTCCAAAGGGGGCGTAATGCGTCACATCAGTCTGCCAAATTAAGTTGGGTCTTAAATCTCTTGAATTCACACCTGGAGATTGCAAGGGAGGGACTTGCACGAAAGGCATACATGATTTGCAAGTCCTTATAATCTTTTTTAAGTCTTTTATAGGAATTGAAGGAAATCTCTGATGTAATCCTCTCCAATTTAAGTGAGTATGCTCATGAAGCCCTTTGGCCATTTGGAGGTTTTGAGGTTGTACAATGGCCAGAGCTATGATGGTTCCATTAGTGGCCAGCTGGTCGGCCCTACGATTACCTTGTGCCAGGTCCCCAGGCAGTCCTTGGTGTCCACGAAGGTGCTGTTAAAAAATAGGCTCACTCCGCCCTTTTAACAGAGACCTGACTTGGATCATCAGAGGAGTGATTGGGTTTCCATCCAACTTGATATATGAACATACCAGGTTGGGTAGCAAATTAACCACATATAGACTATCAGAGAACAAGTTCATTGTCTGTTTAACATGGGTCAGTGCCAAGGCGACTGCGTACAGCTCTTTAAACTGTGCAGAGCCAGTGATGGCTTCAAAGTAATGGGTGTTATCTTTCCCACCGGCAGGGGGCGAGGCGGAGTGCACCACTACAGCAGAGCCGGTTCGCCCACCATCTGTAAAGACATTGGCAGCCTTGACAAGAGGCTTGGTAGAGAAAAGCACAGGGGGTGTCCATTGTAGCCTGGAAAATGAGGTCACCCATCTTGAAGTGCCATAGTGGCAATCTATCTTACCCATAAAGCCCTCCAGGGCACTAGAGACACGTGCATTATTTCTTCTGACCCATTCAAAATCTGACAACCGGTAGGGAATAGTTAGCACGTCAGGATCTCTTCCATAATGTCTCAGGGAAGTATCCCTGCCCTTAATTACCAAGTCAGCTAGCTGGTCCATCTGGGAATAAACTCTGGGAGCTCCTCCCACTGATGCGTGCACCCACTGAAGGGGCTCGCCTGATTGCGTAATTGCAGCTGAAGAAAGTTCGGATCCGGGGAGGATCCAAAGGCAAAGTGGGCACTTAGGCTTGTAGCGTGCCAGCTGTGCCTTATTTAAGGCCAATTGGATTTTCTGGAAGGCTGTTTGGAGTGATGGAGTTATTGTAATAACATCAGTGGGCGCTTTGCCCTTCAAAGAGTCATGGAGCGGTAACAGCTCCTCTGTAGGCAGTTGAAGCCAGGATCTTAGCCAATTAATTTCACCGAACAGTCTTTGCATCTCCACCAGGGTATAAGTTGCCTGGAAGGATAACTGGGGCTTGAGTGGGCATACAGAGTCTAGTTTAAGCTCTGCCCCCAAGATCTTGAAGGGGTATACTCTCTGAACCTTGTCACTGGCTATACACAGCCCTCCTCTTTGAAGGAGTGTTTGGGCCTTGCTATAGGCCAAATCTAGCACATGGGGGTCTGCTGACCCAATAATAATGTTGTCCAATCAAATGCATATGGTCCGATCTGCTCCTGTATCAATTAAGAATCGGAACTTTTTTTCAAATATCATGATTACTGTCTCTGGCAATAGGGACTGCCCAGCAAGGGGCTTTAGGCTGTTTATTGCCTTGGTTGGTGGGGAATCTGAAAGCCAGGCTGTAAAGCAGATGTTTTGTCCAGGACGCGTTTGGCCTGCCTCTCTCAAGAACCATCCTCCTGGACTCATGAAAATCTGTAGCTTCAAGGCCTCTGAATTTAAAAGTGGCCAGGCCAGTTTTTTTTTTTTTTTTTTTTTTCCTGCGGGGCGCTGCCGCCGCCACTGCCTCGGAAGAGCGGGGGCTCAGGACTGCTGAAATCTGCATATGTATAGAGTCAAGCTGAGTCTCATATGGGGGAGGGGTAGCAAGCCTGCGGCTGCTCTGCTCGTCTCCTGCCAGCCTCGGCTTTGGATTCCTGGGTACCGAACAAGCTTTCGTCCCAGGGCTTTTCGGAGTAGGGCATCGGGGCCCGCTCCAGATCAAAATTCCCTTCGGCCGTCCTTCTCCTGAATCCAGGGACTCCCCGCCCGGGTCCCAAGAGAGGCAAGCCTTGAGAGTTTTAATGGCTCGCAGTGGGAGTTTTCCCCATTGTGTCATTTGTAATTCCCGCTCTAGTCGGTCCCAAGTTTCCCATGAGAGTGGGTTGGCTCCAGTTAGCCACGGGACCCTGTGGGTCAATTCCTCCCAAATTTGTATAGCGCAGGGCTCTGAGATATTAATCCCCGCGTTTTGGAGGGTGAACTTTAGGATCTTAAGGGGCGAATTGTTTCGCCGACTCTGGACTTGTCCCATCCTCTTACCTGGGGTGGGAGGATCGCGCGTCTCAGGATTTCCAACCTGTTTCCGTCAGGGCCGGTCGGGAGCCGGGCTTCCTCTCGTGGATTCGTGCAACCCACGTGGGCGCCACTCTGTAGGGTCTGCTTTCTCTGCTCCGGCTCAAATGCTTATTCCTTTCTCTCTTATTACCCTCGTATCGTCCTCTCCCCTAACCCTCGGCCTGCAGGTCTGTCAGGGTGAGACGTAGGGGCGGCTCCGTCCTGGCGTGCGCGCGACCCGCGTGGCAATGTGACCGCTATCCTACCCTGGGAGCTAACGTACATAGACCACGGAGTAAGCTTCTGAGAGCGAACTAACTTTATTGAGAGAGGGACAAGGGGAGATGATCCGGGGGAAGGGGGTTGGTCAGGATTCCGATAGGCCAAAAGGCTGTCACTTGACCTCCAAGGGGCTACGTCACTCTGAGCGCGCCAAACCAGGGCGGGGCTGGTAGGCGCCAGGCTGGCTGCCAGCTAAGTCGGGGGTCTATTTGCCCAACCGGTTTCTCCGGATTCCAATGTAGAGAGGATGGAAGGGCCGCATTCCCCAGCTGGGGGAGGTGCATCAGGCCCCTTCCATCTAGGGGGGAAGATGGACCCCAACAGGGTTTGTAACGGACTCTTCCTCAGGTTAACCAACACAATTCATAATGTCAGTATTGGATTACCCTTAACGGAGCTGGTGCCACAGAAGGACCTAATGTTTTATGACAGCAATATCATTTCTTCCCTCAACTTCTCTTACACACATACCTGAACATGGTCAGAAATAAATCTATTTACAAGCCTTGTCTCACAGAAGAAATTGATCTGGATGTATTATTCAATATGCCTAATTTTTCAACAGCTCTTGTATGTTGTATCAATTCTGTGCTTAAAAGCACAGCCCTTCTGGCAGAAACAAGCTTCTGAGAAAAGTAAAGGCATAAAGGCAAGAGGATATATATAGATTAGTCAGTTGAAGAGGTCCACTATCAAAACAATTCTAGTCTAGAACCAGTCTCATGCTTGTTAACTCCACTATTCAGAGGCTAAAATCTGAGGATCTTGGTTCAAAACCAGCATGCCCAGGAAAGTTTTATCTCCAACTGATCACAAAAAAAGTAATGTATTTCCAGAGTTAGAGCTGTGTCTCCAGCATTATAGAGTCAGTTCTTAGTACTAATTTTGTTCTGCTCCAGTGCCCAGGTGCTTTTTCTAAATGTCTCAGTTCTTTCTGACCCTGCTTAACATGTTTTCACCTTGTGGTAGGCAGAGACTGCTTTGTATGACTTCAGCCTTCATTCCTGTTCTCAGAATTCTCAGTCCCACCTTGTAGTCATCATTAAAAACTACCAGATAGTCCCCAGATATGGAATTTGTTGCCCTCCACAGGCTTGCTACGGTTTCTGTAATGAACCTCAGGCTGTGTGGCTTCCTGTTGTCTGATATCACAGGGTTATTTATGGAGGCCCACTATTGCCTGAGCTCCTGTTGCTGATTTGAATTTTCAATTTTCCTGTGTCTTAGCCACACTTGCTCAAAGGCAAGTTCTCTGGTCATCTTCTAATAGTTTTTCAAGCCTTTGGAGTATAGCCATCTCTAGAAATCCTTCAGGCTGCTGTCAAGATGCTAATGTGGACTCATCTCCCCAGCACCAAAGCTACAACAGAGGCATGGGCCCTGTTCTCATAATTGTTTTCTCAACTGAAATTTAAACCATCTGCTATCAGGTTATGACTTCCAATAGCTTCCTCAGCTATGACCAGAAGCCCTCAGGTTTGCATATATCACAATCTCTTCCATTTTATATCAGTCTCAAATGGCAGTTTTCCACCAAAATGCCATGACTGGATGGCACAAAAATCTCTAAACCTCAACTGTGTTCTGACATCTAAATCCCCAGATGTGGCTTTCATCCTAAAGATGGACTGAGATACTATGGGCTATTTGTAAGCAGGCAATATATACTAGTCATTCCGTAGTCTGTAGTATATTTTTGTTTTGTTGTTCTGTTTTGTTTCTGAAAGGACTCTGAGGAATAAATTTGAAGTATAGGGAAGTTCTGACTATAGAACTCTGAGTTAAGAATCTCCATGTCTATGCTTGCTTCTGATGACATTCTGCCTCCTGGGCACCGAATGCGGGTCATGGCCCTCCCTAATTGTAAAATCTCCCTTCAGGAGATTTTCAGGAGAACCCCTCTCAGGTTCTAGCTGAATTTCAAAGCCTGCCTGAAGCATGCTTCCTGACAGTCAATTAAGTTGATCACTCTGTAATTAGACCTTTCTACCAACAGAGGTTCAAGCCTTTGCTTAATTGGAAAGAGCAATTGGATATGATGGCTCATGCCTGTAATCAAAAGCACTCAAGAAACTCATTGGGAGAATTATAGTTTAAGACAACACTGAGCAAAAATGCAACAAATGCCATATTAACCATTAAGATAGGTGTATTGGGCTACAATCTACAATCACAGTTATCTGGAGCCTAGGTAAGAGAATCATTAGATCCAGGCTGTGGCTCATGACCTGTGGCTCATGCCTATACCTAGATACTCAGGAAGCAGAGATCTAATAATTGTGGTTCAATGTCAGTCTGGATTAGAAAGTCTTTGAGCCAGTTATCTCCAATTAACCACTAAAAGCCAGAAATGGAACTATGGAACAAGTGGTAGAAACTTGAGCAAAAATGTTTAGGAATAGCACCCAGGCCCTTACATCAGACCACAGAACTGTCATACACACAAATAAACAAATAAACAGTATCACCATCAAGGCTGGTCTCAGGCAAAAATGAAACACACTATCTAAAAAGTAATTCAATTATAGAAGTGCTGGAGTTATGTCTCAATTGATAGAGTGCCTACCTAATAAGTATAAAACTTCAGGTTCAAACACTAGTATTGTAAATATTTTATGTAAAGATGAGAAGAACGACAACAAATTTTTCCCATAGTAGTACACATTCACATCATAAATGATTTACAAACATGGAAATGCTGCTGGTGTCACTTGATGAGGTGGTGAAACATTTGAGAATAACTTTAGTTCAAGGAGAAATTTAGTTATACCCTCACAGGAATAAAGAGTGTACATGTTTTATAAATACCTATCTTATAATTTAGATTTAAATGCATTTTTGAAAGGACTCTTGTTACAAAGTGTTTTGTATCAATTTTCTAAAATATAAACCCATTAGCAGTTCTTGTTTTAATCAATTACTGGAATCTGTTTAAGTAGTGGTGTCTAAAATGTATACTACTTGCCTTTTCTCTTAGTTGAAATGCTTTGGGCACAGTGCTTTCACAATTAAACTTTCTATAATTCTGTTCAATGTACTGCTACAGCTAGAAAACAGATAAGCAGAAAGAAATCCACATCCCTTCAAATAGTGTCTTCAAAACGCACAGGATCTTGTGTCGTTTCTCAGTGGCTCATTTATGCTGCAGGAATTCTCCTTGTTAAGTCCATAGATTTGCAGATTCATCAAAGTCCTCGAATTGAATCTTATTGGTTCTGGTTTTACTTACAGTCCATTTCTAACCTTTGAACTCTGTAAAGTAGAATAGGATAATTGATTGGTTAGATATAATCATGTAAAATCTTTGGAGTTGAATGTGGTCAAATAGAGAGTTCTTAAATATCTAAGATAATGTTAAGTAAAAGGGAACTCCAAATTATGGAAATAAGTGGGTTATCATTTTTGTTGTTATGTTTAAAGTGCCATGTGAAATTATGCCATTTTCTTTTGTTTTTCTTCCCCACAGTTTTACCCCTGATGTCACTGTACCTGATTTTGGTACTCTGGGTATTGTGTACACATTTATCAGAAGTAGGGAAGGGAAGGGAAGGGAAACATCACAGTGGAGAGACAAAGGGTAAATGGTTAACCAATTTAACAGCAATACTTAAAAAACTATATGCCATAATCCAACTGTACAAGTCATGGGTGGGGGAGGGAATGGGGAGAGGGAGGGAGGGTGAAAAATGAGGAAAGGGGATAGCAAGTTTGCTAAGAAATGTACTCATTATGTTAGGTGTGAAACTATAACCCCTCTGTACATCATTTTGATAATCAATAAATCAATTTAAAAAAATAAATAAAATTTAAAATAATCTAAGAATCTATGTCAATCAAGATGTGTTATATTTGTAAACTGATTTGTTGAATGATAACTTCTCTGTACACTTCCTCAAGATAATAAAAGAACAGATTTCAAAAGCTAACAATCAAATTATATCTATCTAGGCAGATATCGAGATAGTCTATAACAAATGTTTGGAAAATAAATGAGTAGATATATTTGACAATACCATTCACAGGAAAATGATGAGGGTTTTTAATATTTATCAACAATTTAGCCTGTTCAAGCCTCAGCCAAACCACACACAAATACACACACACACACACACACACTCACACACACATTTTAGTCTGTTACAATTACTTAAATTTTCTCCCCCTTTAATGTCAGGCATTGCTTTAGACTTTCATGTTACTAAAATGTAGTGTACAATCTTATGTATGATTGTGTTAGTGTATGGCTTCCCCCTCCTTTATCTATTCTAGAACTCATAGTTCTCATGTCCTCATATGAATCCTTTGACTTCATGAGGTTATATAAATTATCTCACCATTGTATTACAAATACATGCATACAACTCTAACATGTTGCACCCAAACTAAATACTTTCTGTTCATTCTACTCTAAGTTCTTTGCTGGCAAAAATGGGGCCTTTTATTTTTTTGTTTAAAGTATATTCCAAGTCCAAATAATACATTGCAGGGGCAATGAATAACATTTCCAATCTGTTGACTAAGAACAATAATATTTAATTTTTCAAAAACTGAAGAAAATTAGTTCTATAGAATCCAATCTACCATATTTGCATAGTACTTAACATTTTAAACTGTAATCTGCAATCCCTCATTTTTTCATTATTTTAGCACATTTTTCCTGCAGAATTTGAAAGAAGAAAATATGCTGGACACTGGAGACGTATTCAAGATTTCTAGAACATATAACTTAAAACACAGGATAGAATTTTCAAAATCTTACCACTGGGGGCTGGGGATATAGCCTAGCGGCAAGAGTGCCTGCCTCGGATACACGAGGCCCTAGGTTCGATTCCCCAGCACCACGTATACAGAAAACGGCCAGAAGCGGCGCTGTGGCTCAAGTGGCAGAGTGCTAGCCTTGAGCGGGAAGAAGCCAGGGACAGTGCTCAGGCCCTGAGTCCAAGGCCCAGGACTGGCAAAAAAAAAAAAAAAAAAAAAAAAATCTTACCACTACCCACATTTTCCTGATAAAATTCTAGGGTGAGAAGGATGTGTGATTCTCAGTCAGAGAAAGTTTGGTTGCGCTAAAGAATTTTTGGTTATTTAATACATTGGTTCTCCCTGTCCATACTAGTGAAATGAAGTTAAGACGAGCACGTACTTTGTGGGTTCTTATTGTTGCAATAATATTTAAGAATGCTTTCCTGTATATCATATAGTGAGTCCTCGAGAAATGTAAATGTTATTATGACTAGGTTAGTGAAATCATATTCTCAGAACATCACTTTTAGATAGAATTAACACCAAAACTACAATATTTCTCATTGCAAAGCTATGCTTCTGATTGATTACATTTATTGCCTCTTATTCATATTCAGAAACTTCAAGTAAGATTCCTCCATAAAATTTTATGCAGAGGCAAAGACTGTTTTGGTACATAATCAATTAAACAACCCTCAGTTTACAACCAGCACCTCAATTATTAGCAAATGTCTTTGCAGGTACTAGTTGGCAACCGTCTGGAGGGAGATAATGAATAAGAAATGTCCCATGTGTATCTGTAGCTTCTATTATTGATGATGTTCTTGTATCACCTTCCTGTGGTTGTACCTACACTATCTCTGTAATCTTATCTGAGTATATTGGAAACCGTGTATACTGGTATTAGAACTAGGAAATTGAAAGGGAATACCAAAATCGAGAGACACAGGGTTAAAAAAAGACAAACAACTACAAAAGCAATACTTGCAAAACTGTTTTGTGTAAGTGAACTAAACACCCCACGGGGGGAAAGGGAAAGGGAGAGGAGGGGGGGGTATGAGGGACAAGGTAACAAGCAGTACAAGAAATGTATCCAATGTATCCAAAACGTAAGCTCTCTGTACATAAGATTGATAATAAAAATTTGAAAAAAAAAAAAAGAAATGTAACAGATTCTTATATCACCAGTAAGAAAGAACTGTGAAATTCTGGTGGTTCAAGAATGAGTGTGGGGTGGGCTGGGAATATGGCCTAGTGGTAAGAGTGCTTGCCTCCCACACATGAAGCTCTTGGTTCCATTCCCCAGCACCACATATATGGAAAACGGCAAGAAGGGGCGCTGTGGCTCAGGTGACAGAGTGCTAGCCTTGAGCAGGAAGAAGCCAGACACAGTACTCAGGCCCTGAGTTCAAGGCCCAGGACTGGCAAAAAAAAGAATGAGTGTGGGGGGAATTTAAAATAACATGGAGATAAAAGCCATGAGATGGTGCTACATATTATTGTCTTTCTAGGTGTGTCACTGTCTGGATCTAGAATAAGACACTCCACTTAGGAAACATCAGAACAGAAAACTTGCATGGTCATCTCTGTACACTAACATATATAAAATCTTAGTTCACCAGAAAACTGCATCTCTCATACTTGACTGTCTCTGATAAGAGTTAAAATCTCTGATAGACGTGATTATAGAGCAAGTGTGGTAGTACAGAGGCAGTGCAAAGTGACAGCTTTTCGTAGGTTATTTTCATCTCAGCTACCAGCAAGAAATAAAATGCATGTGAGCACTGGAGGGCACTGAGAATGTAATCAATGCTCACTGCCCCTGGGCTACCAAAGGGACAATGAGCAGCAATCCACCTTCAAGATACACCATTACAGCACAAGGAAAGATTTAAGGACAGTTTTATTAATGTAAAGTTATTATATCTCATTTCATTTCCTCTTGAAACATCATGCATTTCATATCCTCCTCACTTCTGGTGGCTCACAGCACAAATTAACTCCCTGTGGTAAAAAAAATACCAGTGTTATTTAAAACTTAGCACCTATTAATATACCAATTCAGGATACATAATTAATGATCTAGCTTATTTCGGGGGTAATAAAACCATATAATTTTAAATTACCTTTTCAGAAATAAGAATATATCCCAAGTTTTAAATTCACCTCAACATTAGCTATAATCATTTATAAATTCTATGTTTTTTTTCTATATCATGTATGTGAAAGATTTTTTTAATCGTAATCTTTTATGAATGCATGAATGAAGAATCTGGTTAAGATGCTAAATATAAGAAACTTGAACTAAACTGAGGAGTTGGTATGAAAGTACCTTTATTTATTTCTAGTGTTTGCACATGTGACAGACAAATTGGTTCTCTTTATTGAATTCTGGGTTTATCAAGATGTACTGCTTTGCTTATAAAGTATATACACTCTGTAACTGCAAATAAACCAGAAGCTCATTCAATTTAGGGCTTGTTTTTTTGGGTTTTTTTTTTTTTCTGCTCTTTATTCATTAGGCAATTCGTATCCTGGATTCCCCTGCCCTCTATTTTATCCAGTCACTATTCTTCAGCATGAGTCAAAGTGGTATGTTCAAAGAATCCCTAATTAGGAGAGAAACCTAGGGAAATTATAAATTGCCAGGCACTATGTTTCTTTGGGAGTCAATAGGCTGAATTCCAGGTTTAATCAACAGAAATGAACAAATAGAAATTTAAAACTAGAAATAATGCATAATTATAATAATGCATTTCTGAAATAAAATGTACATAACACAATGATAACAGTTAAGTTTTCAGCACATGCATGCTTGGGACATGATCCTCTTTCTTACAAGATAAAGTCAATTATTACATCCATTCTCAATGAAGAATATGTTAATATTTCACAAGATGATGTACCCATCATGAATTTAGCTTTTTGGAGGAGTGTTCAACTGAGTGGTAGATTTAACTCCAAAATCCAACCTTTTTTTAGTTTCTTGTTAGCATTGTAGTTCTCAGGGCTTAACAAAATAAAAAATTTCCAAAGGCTAACTTTATTATAGATTGAAATAGTAAAATAAAAGATAGAAACATTTCAGAAATGATTCTAAAACCTTGATCAGTGTTAAATCAGAATGCATTAAACATTACATTTTCTAGAGCACCTGTTTAATATTTTATGTTTTATAAATTTTAAAATGTTATTAAAATGTGATATACAGAGGAGCTATCATTTCCTAAGTCAGGTAATTAATGCATTTTTTGGCAGTGTCATTTCGTCCTACATTGTCTTCTAAAATTTTTCCTCCCTTCCCCACCCACAAATTGTGTAGTTCATTTTCAACAGTGTGTAGTAAGTGCCATTGCTGCATTTATTTCCCTCTTCTACTGTCATTTTTTTGTCCTCTCTTACCCCCTTGTAATGAGTAAACAAACGAAATAAAACCCCAAAAAGAAAAAGAAACGAGAAAATTAACCCCTCCTGTTTCCATCTCCTGGAGCTCATTTTGAAAAGCATTATTTTATAGGGTCAGAAGTACGGTTATTGCACCTTTTGGTTCCTCACCCCAAATTAAGTTTTAAATTCCTTTTACTATATTTTTAGCTACCTCCATAGGTGTTGTTCCATAGAGGATTACATCTGACAATTTAGTTTAGAATAAATTGCTTTGAAATGATGCCAAGTTAATTTCTTTTATTTAAAGACTTTTATTGTAATGCTTTACTTCTTTCTTTATCTGTGTTGGCATTGATATTATTCCTACATCCTTATACACTACATGTCCATTGCCACTGATTGAGAAGTATTTTTCAGATGGCTTTTTTTAGTCTTACAGAATCTGAGATGAATTATACATGGCAATCTATTACTCAGGTTTTTCTACATTTATACTCTACCTAGATGGTTTAATGAAACTTTGTATTAGTTCAGGGAATCTGATATCTGACACAAAGTTACTGTCTATTGTCCTTTCATTTCAGCCTGAAAGACTCCATTTCTGACAAACAGAATCACACTCCAAGTAACTCTAAATACTATTTCTCAGTGGAAATTTCGTAAAGGAATTTTTCCATCTTGTTCTTGGGAAGGCATTTCTTTCTGGAAATTTTGTTTTAGACGATGGACATCCAAAAAAGAATTCTTAATTGTCTTGTGATTCGTTAAAGTGTCACATCCAGCTGATCTGGCTCTTTTCTACTTGTTCCTCCTCCTCATGCATAACTGCTATCATGTGTTCCCATGCCAGCAATAGGGAAGTGCTTGCCAGTTCCCAGATGCACCATTCTCTCTTCTATGTTCATATCTTTTCACAAATTGTGCATTTTTCTTGGAATGCCCTCCTCAATAACACACACAAAAGTGTATACAAGAAGCACCCCTCCTGTAATATCCCTTGGGGATCTAGATCTTGTCTGCTCCGTGGCACCTTGTAAATCTCTCCATTAACATACTGATAAAACTGTGCATGTTTCCACTTCAAACTCATTAGGGAACTCAGGCATAGTCATTTCTGTATTCTCACCATTTACCACTGTACTCTGCAGATAACATGTGTCCATTATACAGGTAACATGGTTATTCCATTCTTTTGTATATAGCTAAAGTGTACCAATGTGTTCTGATTCATCTTAAGACTGTAGAAATTTTAAATCATTCAGTCACTAAAAGCTATCTAGAAAACTCTCAGAAATTTAGGTGTTGAAGGACACTGACCAGTTCCTATAGTTATGCTTTAAATCTGATTCTGAATTTAGGACTCCTAGAATTCAGGGTTTACTTTCCCTTGGTTCATGCTTTTGATAAAACAGTGTGTCCTTCATTTCAGGGAAAAAGGCTAATTTCATTGATGTTATACCAATATTCTGCCATTCTTTTTAATATTTGATAGGTTATATAAACCTGATTTTTGTCTTCAAGTCTTAACTAAAAAGAGAAACAATATCCCCAAACTTATTACCTGTCTTCATTTGAGTATAAAGAAAAGTCCAAAGGCAAACAATAGCTTTTCCTTTCCTCCAGACAGCTTTTGATGTGTGTGTGTGTGTGTGTGTGTGTGTGTGTGTTGCTAATAGAAAAAAAGAATGTGAAAATGGCATAAAGAGCCAAAGTGGTAAACCTAAGGAACACTATTGAATCTTTCTATCTGAGAAATCTCAGGCAGCTGAAGCTGGGCTGGCTCTGTGGACACTCAGGAGGGAGAAGGGCAGTGGGGTGGTTAACAGTGAGGGATCTTGGCCTTCATTACAGTGGGTCAAGTATTCAAACATCTTCTTGTTCTGTGCCTTTGAACACATTGTGGACATTCTTCACTTACATGTAATTAGACTTAGGAGTTTCAGGTTTTAATGACACTAAGGCAATAAACCTTAATAAATAAAAACTTCCAACATTGAACTTTGATCTCTCCCTTATTTAATGAGAAATTGTCGTGCAGTATCCAATTACAGGTGAATATGAATGTTTTAAGCAGAGTAAAGCAAGGCTAGGTTAAAATATAAAGTGCAATGGGTTGTTTGAAATAAATTCAGTTTGTATTTTTGATATTTTCAAATGACAATGGGTTGATTGTCATATATCGCCTCATAATTCATGAAACCTCTTAAATTAATTGTATTTCAAAGCGTTTACCTCCCTCACAAATTATAAAACTGATTTAGAGCAGGGGTTGTGGCTTCCTGGTAACACACTTGGTTTGTGAGAAAGAGATCCTTGGTTTTATCACGAATACTACACAAACAAGACAAATCAAGTTATAACTTGTGTGGTTGTTATAGTTGCTCCATACCGAGAAAGCAATTGATAAATTTGGCTCTTTTTATTTTTATACAATTTATTTCATTATTTTCTTTCCTTTCTTTTTTAAAAAAGTTTTTATTATAAAACTGATGTACAGAGAGGTTACAGTTTCATACGTTAGGAATTGGATACATTTCTTGTACTGTTTGTTACCTTGTCCCTCATACCCCCCTCCCCTCTCCCCCTTTCCCCCCTGAGGTGTTCAGTTCACTTACACCAAACAGTTTTGCAAGTATTGCTTTTGTTGTTGTTTCACTTATTTTACCCTTTGTCTCTCAATTTTGGTATTCCCTTTGAATTTCCTAATTCTAATTCCAGTACACACTGTTTCCCATACACTCAGATAAGATTACAGAGATAGTGTAGATACAATCACAAGAAGGTGATACACGAACATCATCAATAGTAGAAACTACAGATACACATGTGGTGTTGAAAGTAGTTACAACTATGATATAACAATCATTTCCATAACATGGAGTTCATTTCACTTAGCATCATCTTATGTGATCATAAGGGTATAGCTATTGGGCTCTTGTGATCCTCTGCTGTGACTTGCCTAAACCTGTGCTAATTATTCCCAATAAGGGAGACCATAGAGTCCATGTTTCTTTGGGTCTGGCTCACTTCACTTAGTATAAATTTTTCCAAGTCCTTCCATTTCCTTACAAATGGGGCAATGTCATTCTTTCTGATAGAGGCATAAAATTCCATTGTGTATATGTACCAAATTTTCCTGATCCATTCGTCCACGGAGGGGCATCTGGGTTGGTTCCAGATTCTCGCTATGACAAATTGCGCTGTGATGAACATTGTTGTGCTGGTAGCTTTACTGTGATTTTGTTTGTGGTTTTTTGGATAAATACCCAAAAGTGGGGTTGCTGGGTCATAGGGGAGTTCTACATTTAGCCTTCTGAGGAATCTCCATACTGCTTACCAGAGTGGCTGAAACGGTTTACATTCCCACCAACAATGAAGTAGGGTTCCCTTTTGGCCACATCCCCTCCAACAACTGTTATTGTTAGTTTTCTTGATATATGACATTCTTACTGGGGTGAGATGGAATCTCAATGTTGTTTTGATTTGCATTTCCTTCATGGCCAGTGATGTAGAGCACTTTTTCATATGTCTCTTGGCCATTCTCATTTCCTCATCAGAGAAGTCTCTTTGTAAGTCTTTAACCCACTTGATGAGGGGGCTATTGGTTCTTTGTGGTTTTGTTTTGGAGCAAGGTAATTTTTTTAGTTCTGCATATATTTTAGATATGAGACCTTTGTCTGTTGAATGGCCGGTAAAGATCTTCTCCCAGTCTGTGGGCTTTCTGTTTATCTTGCAAGCTAGGTCCTTTGCCATGCAGAAGCTCTGCAGTTGGATGCAGTCCCATTTGTCCAACCTTTCTTTGATTTGTAGCCTTTCTGGGTCTTTGTTCAGGAAGTTCCATCCTGCGCCAAGGAGCCCAAGTGTTTCTCCTACTTCTTCCTTCAGTGTTTTCAGGTTGTCTGTTTTGATTTCGAGGTCTTTAATCCATTTGGAATTGATTTTGGTGCAGGGTGATATATAAGGATCTAGTTTTAGTTTGTTGCATGTGTTGAGCCAGTTTTTCCAGCACAATTTGTTAAAGAGGCTATCTTTCTTCCAAACTATTGTTTTAGCCCCTTTATCAAAGATTAAGTAGGCGTAGTTCTGTGGGTTCATTCCCGGGACTTCAATTCTGTTCCATTGGTCTTCAGGCCTGTTCCAGTGCCAATACCAAGCTGTTTTTATTACTATAGCTTTATAATACAGCTTGAAGTTGGGTATTGTAATTCCTCCAGCATTGTTCTTTCTGCTTAGGATTGTTTTTGCTATTCTAGGTCTTTTATTGTTCCATATGAATTTCTGGATTGCTTCCTCTATGTCATCAAAAAATGGTGTTGGGATATTAATGGGTATTGCATTGAATTTGTAGATAGCCTTTGGCAATATTGCCATTTTGATTATATTAATCATCCCAATCCAGGAGTATGGGAGGTTTTTACATTTCCTTAGTTCTAACTTAATTTCGTTTTTCAAGGTTTTAAAGTTCTCCTCAAAGAGATCTTTCACTTCTTTGGTTAAGGTTATTCCTAGGTATTTTATGTTTTTGGAGGCTATTGCAAAGGGGGTTGCTTTCCTGATATCAGCCTCGGTCTTCAGGTCGTTAGCATACAGAAGGGCTGTTGATTTTTGAGGGTTTATTTTATATCCTGCAACTTTGCCGAAGTTTTGGATCAGCTCTACTAGTTTGGGGGTAAAGTCTATGGGATTCTTTAGGTATAGGTCAGTCATCTGCGAAGAGAGAGAGTTTAACTTCATCTTTACCTACTTGGATCCCCTTTATATTTTCTTCTTGCCTGATTGCTCTGGCTAGGAATTCTAGTACTATGTTGAAGAGAAGGGGAGAGAGTGGACATCCCTGCCTTGTTCCTGATTTTAAAGGGAATGGTTTTAGGTTTTCACCATTTAGAGTTATGCTTGCTGTTGGTTTGTCATAAACTGCCTTGATTATATTCAGGAATGTTCCCTGGAATCCCAGTTTTTCCAGGGCTTTTAGCATAAACGGGTGCTGGATTTTATCAAACGCTTTCTCCGCATCCAGAGATAAAACCATGTGGTTCTTTAGCTTCCTCCGGTTGATGTGGTGGATTACATAATTGACTTGGGTATATTAAACCAAATTTGCATCCCTGGCATGAATCCAGTTTGATCGTAGTGTATGATTTTTTTGATGACCTGTTGAATTCGTTTGGCCAGAATTTTGTTGAGAATTTTTGCGTCTATGTTCATCAGGGAGATCGGTCTATAGTCCTCTTTCCGTTATGAGTCCCTGCCTGGTTTTGGGATGAGGGTTATACTGGCTTCATAGAATGAGTCTGGAAGTGAACATTCTCTTTCAATTTCATTGAAGAATTTGAGAAATATTGGTGTGAGTTCTGTTTTGAAGGTCTTGTAGAATTCTGCAGTGAATCCGTCTGGACCTGGGCTTTTCTTGGATGGGAGATCATTTATTGCTGTTTCTATTTCAATACTGGGTATGGTTCTGTTTAGGAGGTTTAAATCTTCAAGGTTCAGTTTGGGGATATGAATTTTTTCTAGGAAATCGTCCATTTCTTCCAGTTTCTGGAATTTGTTGGCATAAAGGTTTGCAAAATAGTCCCTTATTATTTTCTGAATTTCTGTTATTTCTGTGGTGATGTTACCTGTTTTATCTCTTATCTTGTTTATTTGAGCAAGTTGCCTTTGTTTTTTGGTCGGGTTTGCCAGGGGTCTGGCTATCTTGTTGATTTTTTCAAAGAACCAACTCTTTGTTTTGTTGATTCTTTCGATGGTTTTGTTCGTCGCTAATTGATTTATTTCTGATTTGATTTTAATTGTTTGCTTCCGTCTATTGACTTGGGGTTTGGCTTGTTGTTCTCTCTCAAGGAAATTAAGGTGGTTCCTTAAATTATTGAGTTGCTGTTTCTCCAGTTTGTTGATGTATGCACTAAGAGATATAAGTTTTCCTCTGAGTACTGCCTTTGCTGTGTCCCAAAGGAGCTGGTACTTTGTGTCCTCAACTTGGTTGAATTCCATAAACTTTTGAATTTCCATTTTAATTTCTTCAATGACCCTCTGATGGTTCAGCAATGTGTTGTTTAGTCTCCATGAATTGTAGCAATTTCTGTGGTGGCTGGTTTTGTTGAGCTCTAATTTTATTCAGTTGTAGTCTGAGAGAATGCAGGGAATTGTTTTGATACTTCTGAATTTGTACAGATTTTCTTTGTGCCCTAAGATGTGATCTATTTTGGAGAATGTTCCATGTGCTGCCGAAAGGAATGTGTGTTCTGTTGTTGCAGGGTGGAATATTCTGTAGATGTCGACTAAGTCTAGTTGGTCTATGCAATTGTTTTGTTCTGTGGTTTCTTTGTTCAGTTTTTGGCATATTGATCTGTCCAGAGGTGATAGTGGAGTGTTAAGGTCCCCAACTCTCAATGTGTTTGGGTCTATGAGTGATTTTAGAGCCAGTAGTGTTTGTTTGATGAAGTTGGGTGCTCCTGCATTTGGTGTGTAGATATTTAGAATGGTTATTTCTTCCTGTAGGAGAGATCCTTTTACTAGTATGTAGTAACCTTCTTTGTCTCTTCTTACCTTTTTTAATTTGAAGTCAATTTTATCTGATACTAGGATTGCAACTCCAGCCTGCTTATGGGGGCCAATTGCTTGATAGATTCGATTCTAGCCTTTCACTTTTAGAAGATGTTTACTTTTTCTGGATAGATGTGTTTCTTGGAGGCAGCATAAAGATGGATCTTGATTTTTGATCCAATTTATGAGCCTATTTCGTTTGATTGGAGAATTAAGTCCATTAATGTTGACAGTTAGGATTGAGAGATGATCGCTTGTTCCTTTCATTATCACTATCTTGTTTAAAGCTGTGTCTTCCCATTTCTTGTTCTGATGTTTACTAATTAGGGTTCATTTCTCTGTCTGTATTGCGATCTCGATTATTTTCCCTGTACAGTACATCTTTAAGGATTTTCTGTAAAGCTGGTTTGGTGGAGATATATTGTTTCAGTTTTTCTTTATTGTGGAAGACTTTTTTTTGACCTTCGGCTATGAAGGAGAGTTTGGCTGGGTACAGTATTCTTGGTTGGTAGTTATTTTTATTTAGAGTTTGGTATACTTCATTCCAGGCTCTTCTTGCTTTCATGGTCTCTGCTGAGAAGTCTGGGGTAATTCTGATTAATTTTCCTTTATATGTGATTGTTTTCTTCTCCCTAACAGCTTTAAGGATTCTTTCCTTGTACTCTACTGATCCTGTTCTGTTCACAATGTGTCAGTGGGATGTCCTATTCTGGTCTGATCGATTTGGGGTTCTAAATGCTTCTTGTATCTGTATAGGCCTTTCCTTCTGGATATTTGGGAAGTTCTCAGCTAATATTCTGTTAAATAGGTTGCCTATCCCATTAACTTCTTTCTCCAAGTTTTCCTCAATACCTATTATCCTTTAATTGGGCTTCCTGATCGTGTCTTGAATCTCCTGTAGCAATCTGTTTTGTTGATTGGACTGGATTTGTATTGATTTTTGATCTTTCTCCATAGAATCTAAGGAATCTTCAGCTCCTGAGATTCGATCCTATGCTTCAGTTAGTCAGGACTGTAGGCTAGTTACTTGATTTTGAATCTCTTTTGCTTCTGACTGGTCTTTCCTGATAATTTCCATGTCATTGCTTAGGTCTTGTATGGACTTTTTTACTTCATTAACTTCATTACTTTGGTTTTGAGAGTTGTCTCTCAAATCTTTAAGCTGGTTAGCTATCTTTTCATTTGACTCTTGAAGTTCATTTATCTTTCTATTTGTGGATGCCATGAAATTCTCCATTAATTTTTTGCTTTGCCTCCTCATGCTCTAGAATAATTGACTGAAGAGAGTCAAACTTTTCATTTTTCATGTTTATCAGTAGACTTTGTAGAGCATTTTGAAGGTTCTCTTCTATGTCTTTGATTGACTGCTCTGCTTCTTGCTTGTTTTGAATGGGAGATAAGACTTCATTGTTTGCCATCTTTCTTGTGTTTCTTCTGCCCATTTGCATTGGGGATGCCAGTCTACCAGCACCTGTGAGCACCGTTTAAGACCCAAAGCAGCCCTTACCAAGCACTGTTGTGTAAATCTTACAAGTTCACAGACATATACAGATACCCTGTATACCTGTGTATAAAATTAGATTTGGTGTTCCTAAAGAATACAATCTCAATATAACAACTGATCCTGGGCCCTGTATTCAGTAGTTACTTATTTACTCTTACAACCCTATATGCAATTCTTGTTTTTATATTAAGATCTTTTAGGACTGGCTTTCTCTATGAACCCCTTTGATTCACTCGTATTAAGCTGGGATACCCTCTATCCAATAACCAGGAGTCATTGGAGACTGGAGGTCCAGGCAGTAAGTCAGGAGGGTAAGTTGGAGGTAGCAATGAGAATAGAGTAAAATGTATTGGGGAGGGGAGGTGGTGATTTTGGTTTAGTTTCAGTGACATGGAGTGTCAAGAAGAGTAGAATCAGTAGAGAGAATAAGGTTGCAATGATATATAATGGAGAGTTAGCGGAAAAGAGTGGAGGTGTTCTTCATAGGAAAGTAAGTTTTAAAGAAAGAGAACGCAGAGAGAGAAATAAAGTAAAAGTAGTGGGAGACAGACGCACACAACAGAGAAAAATTATTTAAAAAAGAAGATAAAATAAAAAGGAAAAAAATTTTAAAAAATCAGCACAGGAACAACCCAAACAAACACACAAAAAAAAAACTTGATAAAACAAACAGGTAAAAATAGAGAACATGGGGAAAAAAAAAGAAGGCATTTCTGATTTGAAATTTTTTTTTTTTTAAATTTAAGAAATTTTGAAATGATAAAGAAAAAAAATGGTGTCTTCCTTGTTTGGGTCGTCTTTCCCCAGTCTCTGGTTTCCTTGTGATGGTCTGCGGTCTATATTCCTGATTTTCTGGGTTTGGCAGAATTCCGCTTGCTCCTCTGTTTGCTGCAGGGCTGCGGCCTTTACAGCCTGCCTTTGAATAGGCTGTGAACTCAGCAGGGAGGGGCATCTCTGGCCTGTTTTACCCAGCTGAGAGGTGCTTGCCTGTGCAAGGCTTCTGCCTCCTGCGCCGGGCGGCCTCGTTCGTGGAGGTGGCTTTGGAAAGCAGCTCCTTTTCAGGCTGGGAATTGGGCTTCCTCTGTGACGGGACCGTTTAACTGTCTCAGGTTCCTCCGTCTGGTGTTTCCCTGCCGCTGGGAGCTGGTGGCTGTTTTAGCTTTAAATTTAGAAGTTCTGGCGGGCAGGGCAGGGCACCTCTGGCTAAGCCGAGGCCCTGGGCATGCCTCCCGCCTGGGCAGGGGGCATTCTCCTGGGCAGAGTTGGCTCTCACTGATTGGTCCCTCTTGCCCTTTTCAAAGATGGCTAATATGACCTCGCTTTTCCCAGGCCTGCTTTAGTTCCAATCTGGTCTGACCCTATGCCAGTGGCAACGATGGTGCTTTTCTCTGGTGGTGGGGGCAGGGCTGCCTTGCCGGAGTTGCTCTGTGGTCCCTAGTGAGAATATCTTTCGTGGGTACTCACGCTTTCTCTGCGATTCCAGGTCATCCGTGCTCAGGCGCCGCCTGGTCTCCGCTGTGTGCTTTACCTCTGTGGAGTGCGGGTTGCTGTGATGGGCACTGTGCCGGTGCTGCCGACACTGGCGTGGCGGTGGGACACCGCCCAGAGCTCGAATCTGTGTTTTCAAATGTGCAAAGTCGATTTTTCCTTCCTGGCCAGAATCCCTGTACTGTTACAACTTACGCTGGTTGTATTTCTAGTGGTAAAAGTTCCTATGGAGTGAGAAATCTGAGGTGCTGGAGGGAGCTGAGCTAGTGCACTGCAGCTGCTCTGCTGTCTTCCCGGAAGTCTCTCATTATTTTCTTTTCTATGGTTAATCCTTATAACAATATTCTTATAAGAAGTTAGTATCACTTTAAGCATTTATTTTACCTTTTGTAAACTTTAGTTGAATGTATGGAACAACTTAACAAGGGTCATTTAATTCACTTTCACAACGCCACATCTCCACTGAAGTATAAGAGTAAAGTTTCCACAGCAGAGCACATATTCTTGAAATTCTAAGTCTAGCTTCTGGAAAACAGAAGAATTTCATTTTCTGTGTATTCTTCTTCCTCTAGTGACCTTTGCCCCAGAGATTCCTGAATATCTCCTCCCCAAACACTCTCTAGGAATGCGGTCGTTGTATTTCAGCTAGGGAGAATGAAATTGGTATTTACAAGCTCCTTCCCAGATTCCGGAGAGTCTGGCCAACCAGGCCACTGTTGAAACATTTCTCAGGTCCTTCATGTTTATCAACTCTTAGTTGATGCTAACAATACTGCTAAACCAAGCAGTTGGAAATTACAGAAAATCTAAAGAGAAAAATGTAAATTGCAATGGAGAGAAATAAGTCCTGATCACAGTAGGACTATTTAAATCACATGATGGGTACATTTGGCATTGCCCTCATGGAAATCTTGCTGCATGAGGATGTTATTAGGGTCTGTACTAAAAGATATCCATTTTTGAACCAAGGGAAAAAGATTGGGGATTGAAGGGAAATGGGAAATCTCAGATGGAGGCTGTTCCGACAAGTATGTGCAGGTGAATGGATTTGAGGCTTCTGGGAGAGACAACATCAATTGGCTGGTTCAGAAACGGCTCATTGACTGTACCAGAAAGAAAATCCTGCATAAAACCTCATCCACTGAGAGTAAATATAAAATAATGTGTGTTCATTATCTCTTGGTTTCTTCAAGTCAGGTTTATGGGTGAAACTCAGCTGGTTTCTTTGGCTCAGGAGACACTGTGAGGATGTTACCCAAGACTCCAGTCATCTCAAGGTTCTGTTGTGAGGTATCAGGTTTTCAGCTTTTCAGCTCACTCATGTGGCTGCTGTCATGTCAATTTCTTGCTGTTGTATAACCAGGGCTATCACTCAATTCCAAACCACGATATTTCCTCTATGGAAAATCTCAACTCGTGGCACCAAGCTCCTCTCACAGAAGTGGATTGGAGAAAGAGCAGCCAGGCCAGGAATGAAGCTCTTGTCTTTTCACAACAGTTTTGGAAATAGTATATCATGGTTTCTTCAACTTTCTGTTGTCTCACAGTAGTGCAGCATTACCAGATGAAAGACTAATGTCCAGTTGAATTTGCTTCTTAAATAAATCCTTACTTTAATACAGATGTCTTTTGAATATCATAAAGAGCAGGCTAATAGAATGTCTCCAGAAATTCAAATAGAAGTAGGTATCATGAATTGTGCCTGCAAATTCTGACAAAACTAAGGGATTCATTTCTTCTATTCACTAGAGAAAGACTAAGCTCAACAGTTCTCAATGGATGTGAGGACTGAACAACATCTGAGCATTACAATGTAGAGAACATCTAATGTCATCTTTGACTTTACCTAATACTCAGCAATCTATTGGAAGTTTTCCTTTATGGTACCTGCATCTTTGTAGAGGTATTCAAAACTAGTTTTTCCAATCTACTACGTCCCTCATTTCAGATACATACACACACTGACACCCAAATACACACACACACACACACACACACACACACAGGCACACATGGATATATGTATATTTGCTTGCATTACAATGTAGAGAACATCTAATGTCATCTTTGACTTTACCTAATACTCAGCAATCTATTGGAATTTTTCCTTTATGGTACCTGCATCTTTGTAGAGGTATTCAAAACTAGTTTTTCCAATCTACTACGTCCCTCATTTCAGATACATACACACACTGACACCCAAATACACACACACACACACACACACACACACACACACACACACAGGCACACATGGATATATGTATATTTGCTTGCTTGGCTGCTGTAACAAAATACTGTGTCCCAAGATCAGGTTGTATTGAAGATGTTTTATAGCGAGGCTTCCTCCCTGGCTGTCAACTCTTACGTGTTCATATAGACTTCCCCCTTCACACTTAAACAGAACAACATATCTGATGGTTCTTTTCTATCTCACACAGGCAGACTTCAATCATAGAAGATATTTAATCTTATTAGATGATGACTTCATCTACATTATATTACCTCTCTAAATGTTCTGTTTTCTAGTAAGTCTTATTTGAGTTTTAGGGCTATACCACTCATTTTTATTGTGGGACGATATTGTTTAGTCTATAACTCGGTCTTTCATAAGACAACATGTTCAAGTAATGCAAGTGCAGCTATAGTTGCAGCCCAGCCCATATAATACAAGTTGAGAACTAAAAGAACATCCAATTTAGTTCTGTATTTAGAGACTACAGTAATAGACAAGGAGTATTTAGGTCTCCATTAGCAAAAGGTCATGACCAAGTAAAACATCATAAGGAATATTTTGCACTAATGTATAAAACAGGCTAATTCTAATTCCTTCTATATACTTCATAAAGAGGGCAATCATGTTAAAAGTATGATTATTTATATTTCATGGTGCATATTTTTGGCAATTTGATGAAGGTATTTGGGTCATCCATTTAAGCACTTTGATTTACTATGGGTTACTATTCAAAGACAAGCATGAAGGAAACTTCCAACAACTTAGTACTCCCAGTGGAAAGGCTACAATATAATTCCAATAAAAATTGATTAGTAATATTAATTTGGGAGCTATGTACAACATTTGTGTTTACATGTAAATTAGTTTAACATCACATGAACTCAGATACACTTTGAGTAGCTTTACTCGAACCCTTTCAACTCATTGCTGAAAATCACGGTAATTTTTATTTGGTCCCATGCTATTATAACTATATCAAGTTAATATGATCTTAGACATAGTGTCCTGTAAAAATATTTTGTTCTCTTTAGAGTCTCCAAATAGAATGTTTGTTATAATTTACTTAATGCTTTGCATTTTACCTGGAATGAACCATATTGTCTCATTTTCTCTAGCCACATACACAAACTGGAAAAAGATCATATATTATGTAAATACTGCCAAATAGTGTAACTGATATGAGTAGGAAGTGTTTTTAGATGAAACACCACCACTATAGTGTAGTCTTTATCCAACAGTCCAGCTTATTTCCTTCCCCCATGCTGACTTTCAAGCTTGACTAATCTGTTAATATTTGGCTGAAATAAAAACATATTATTTTTCACCCATATAGCACTGATGCAGATGAAAATCCATCTGCTTAGAATTTACACACTCATTTTTATTATAAGTCCTTTGTCTTCAGTAGTTATAATTCAACATGTCAGCTTATGAGTACAGTGCATCTTGATCAATATCACGCCTTCCATCATTCATCCCCATCTTCACCAATCCCATTTATCTATTAAACTCTCTACTCAAACCTTCCTATAGCCCCTCTATAATTAACTAATATGTCAAAATCTCCAAGGGAAAGTGTTATCTATATTCGTTGGTTAAATGATCCATATCTGTCTTATACTTAAAAATTAATACTTAACAAAGATGCAACATGTGTTATTTTCCTTTTTTGTATCTTTTTAAAATTTTTTGTTGTCAAAGTAATGTACAGAATGGTTACAGTATCCAGGGTTCCAAAGTCAGTTACAGTGACAACAGTGGTAAAAGCATGGGGAAGACAGACAAAAGAAAAAGGCATAATTTTATAGTGTACATTGGAAATAACAACCTCAAAAATAAAGCACTTATTTCCAAATCTTGTGGTTCATTTCACTTAGGATCATCTTTTACTTTTTCTTGAGTCTGTTACTTTTTCTTTTTCATTTCTTTATTGTCAAAGGGATGTAGAGAGCAGTTACAGATTCATACATAAGGCAGTGAGTACATTTCTTATCCAACTTGTTACCTCCTCCCTCATTTTTCCTCAACCTCCTCCTTGCCATTTCTCTCTCCCCACCCCTATGAGTTGTGCAATTACTTTACACCACAGAGTTTTCTAAGTATTGCTGTTGCATTTGTTTGTCTTTTTGTCCTTTGTCTCTCAATTTTGATATTTCTTTTCCCTTCCCTTATGTGATCATATATACATTGCTATTGAGGTATTGTGCTCCTCTGCTAGGACTATCCTAGACAAATATTAATTTTGTCCAATGAGCAAAACCATACAGTTTATGGTTTTTTTCTGTTTTTTTGAGTCTGGCTCACATCAGATCCCCTATGACCCAGTAACCCCAAAGGATTACAAGCAAAATCACACTAAAGCTACCAGCACAACTATGTTTATCACAGCACAATTTACCATAAAAAAAATATGGAACCAACCCAGATGCCCCTCAGTAGATGAATGAATCAAGAAAATGCGGTATGTATACACAATAGAATTCTATACATCTGTTAGAAGGAATGGCTTAGCCCCATTCTTGAGAAAATGGAAAGACTTGGAAAAAACATATTATTTTCTATTGTGATTGCTTCACTCCTTAACCCTCACTCCCAAAGAACCTGAAATATAGCTCTATATAAACAGATGTGAGGGATGTTGAGCACTTCTTCACATGCTTATTTCCCATTATCATTTCCTCTTCAGAGAAGTCTCTCTTTAAGTCTTTATCTACATAATAATGGGGCAGTTGCTTCTTTGAAGGTTTGTTTGGGGAAAACTTAATTTTTTGAGTTTATGGCTAGTGAAGATTAGTGTTTGTCTAGGATAGTCTTAGTGGATGATCACAATAACTCAATAGCTTTTTACATATGATCACATAAGATGATGCTCAGCAAGATGAACGCCAAGTTATGGAAATAAGTGGTTTTCACATTGGTGCTGTTATTTTTAACATATTATATGAAATTATTTCTTTTTTCTTTTGTTTATCTTCCCTATGATTTATCCCTTATTGTCAATATATTTGATTTTGGTACCCTGGGTGTTGTATATATGTTTGTCTGAATTAGGAAAATGAAGGGGAACATCAAAATGGTGACACAAAAGGTAAAAGGTGAACCAAGGCAACAGGAATACTTACAAGACAGTATGTTGTAAATCAACTGTACAACTGGAGGGGGTAGGGAGGTGGGAAAGTGGGAGAAAATTGAGGGAGGAGGTAAGAATTTTACAAGAAATATACTCACTGAATCCCCTCTGTATGCCACCTTGACAATAAAAAAAGATGTGATTACATTTATGGTTGTATTACTAAATTACAGCATGTAGAGTATATAGAGTAATTATTTTTTTCAAATGAAACAACTAGTAAAGAATGAAGCCTTTCAAATTTCTTGATATATATATTTTATTGTCAGACTGAATTAAGGAGCGGTTACAGTTTCATACATTAGGCATTGTATACATTTCTTGTACTGTTTGTTACCTCGTCCCCCATTCCCCCTCCCCCCTCCATGTTTCCCTCCCCCCACCATGAGTTGTTCAGTTCATTTACACCAAACAGTTTTGCAAGTAATGCTTTTGCAGTTGTTTGTCTTTTTTTAACCCTGTGTCTCTCGATTTTGGTATTCCCTTCCAATTTCCTAGTTCTAATACCAGTATACCCGGTTTCCAATATACCCAGATAAGATATAGAGAAAGTGTAGGTACAACTATAGGAAGGTGATACAAGAGGATCATCAATAATAGAGGCTACAATTACATATGGTATGCTGAAAATAGTTACAACAATCGGTTCCATAACATGGAGTTCATTTCACTTAGTATTATCTTATGTGTTCATAAAGGTATAGCTATTGGGCTCCTGTGATCATCTGCTGTGACTTGCCTAAATCTGTGCTAATTATTCCCTATAAGGGAGACTATAGAGTCCATGTTTCTTTGGGTCTGGCTCACTTCACTTAGTATAACTTTTTCCAGATCCTTCCATTAACTTACAAATGTGGCAATGTCATTTTTTTCCGATAGAGGCATAAAATTGCATTGTGTATATGTACCACATTTTCCTGATCCATTCGTCTACTGAGGGGCATCTGGGTTGGTTCCAGATTCTCGCTATGACAAATTGTGCTGTGATGAACATTGTTGTGCTGGTGGCTTTATTGTGATTATGTTTGTGGTCTTTTGGATAGATACCCAAAAGTGGGGCTGCTAGGTCATAGGGGAGTTCTATGTTTAGCCTTCTGAGGAATCTACATACCGCTTGCCAGAGTGGTTGAACCAGTTTACATTCCCACCAACAATGGAGTAGGGTTCCCTTTTGGCCACATCCCTTCCAACAGTTGTTATTGTTAGTTTTCTTGATATAGGACATTCTTACTGGGGTGAGATGGAATCTCAATGTTGTTTTGATTTGCATTTATTTTATGGCCAGTGATGTAGAGCACTTTTTCATATGTCCCTTGACCATTCTCATTTCCTCATCAGAGAAGTCTCTTTTTAAGTCTCTAGCCCACTTGATGAAGGGGCTATTGATTCTTTGCCGTTTTGTTTTGAAGGAAGGTAATTTTTTTATTTCTGCATATATTTTAGATATGAGGCCTTTGTCCGTTGAGAGGCCAATAAAGAAATTCTCCCAATCTGAGGGCTTTCTGTTTATCTTTCAAGCTATGTCCTTTGCCCTGCAGAAGCTCTGCAGTTTGATGCAGTCCCAATTGTCTAAACTTTCTTTGATTGGTAGCCTTTCTGGGTCTTTGTTAAGAAAGTTTCGTCCTGTGCCAAGGAGCCCAAGTGTTTCTCCTACTCCTTTGGTTAGTGTTTTCATGGTGTCTGTTTTGATTTCTAGGTCTTTGATCCATTTGGAATTGATTTTGGTGCAGGGGGACATATACGGGTCTAGTTTTAGTTTGTTGCATGTGTTGAATCAGCTTTGCCAACACCATTTGTTAAAGAGGCTATCTTTCTTCCAGACTATTGTTTTAGCTCCTTTATTAAGTAGGCGTAGTTCTGAGGGTTCATTTCTGGGTCTTCAATTCTGTTCCATTGGTCTTCAGGCCTGTTCTGGTGCCAATACCAAGCTGTTTTTATTACTATAGATTTATAATACAGCTTTAAGTTGGGTATTGTAATTCCTCTAGCACCGATTTTTCTGCTTAGGATTGTTTTTGCTATTCTGGGTTGTTTATTGTTCCATATGAATTTCTGGATTGTTTCCTCTATTTTATTAAAAAATGGTGTTGGGATATTAATGGGTATTGCATTGAATTGGTAGATAACCTTTGGCAATATTGCCATTTTGATTATATATATTATTTCTCCCAATCCAGCAGCATGGGAGGTTTTTCCATTTCCTTAGTTCTGCCTTAATTTCATTTTTCAGGTTTTTAAAGTGCTCATCATAGAGGTCTTTCACTTCTTTGGTTAAGGTTATTCCTAGGTACTTTGTGTTTTTTGAGGCTATTGCAAAATGAGTTGTTTCCTGATTTCAGCCTCGGTCTTTGGGTTGTTAGCATAGAGAAAAGCCGTTGATTTTTGAGAGTTTATTTTATATCCTGCAACTTTGCCAAAGTTTTGGATTGGCTCTAGTAGCTTGGGGTAGAGTCTATGGGATTCTGTAGGTATAGGATCATGTCATCTGCAAAGAAAGAAAGTTTAACTACATCTTTTCCTATTTGGATCACCTTTATATTTTCTTCTTGCCTAATTGCTCTGGCTAGGAATTCTAGGACTATGTTGAAGAGAAGGGGAGAGAGTGGACATCCCTGCCTTGTTCCTGATTTTAAAGGGAATGGCTTTAGTTTTTCACCATTTAGAGTTATGCTTGCTTTTGGTTTGTCATAAACTGCCTTGATTATATTCAGGAATGCTCCCTAGTATCCCAATTTTTCCAGGGCTTTTAGCATAAACGGGTGCTGGATTTTATCAAACGCTTTCTCCGCATCAAGTGATATAAGCATGTGGTTCTTTACCTTGCTCCGGTTGATGTGGTGAATTATATTAATTGACTTGAGTGTATTGAACCCACTTTGCCTCCCTGGGATGAATCCAGTTTGATCATGGTGTATGATTTTTTTTTGATGACCTGTTGAAGTCTACTGGCCAGAATTCGTTGAGAATTTTTGCCTCTATGTTCATCAGGGAAATCGGTCTATAGTTCTCTTTCCGTGATGAGTCCCTGCCTAGTTTTGGGATGAGGGTTATACTGGCTTCATAGAAAGTGTCTGGTAGTGAACGTTCTCTTTCAATTTCATTGGAGAGTTTGAGAAATATTGGTGTGAATTGTTTTGAAGGCCTTGTAGAATTCTGCAGTGAATCTGTCTAGACTTGGACTTTTCTTGGATGGAAGATCACTTATTGCCATTTCTATTTCAATACTGGATATGGGTCTGTATAGAAAGTTTAAATCTTCATGGTTGAGTTTGGGGATATGAAATTTTTCTAGAAAAACATCCATTTCTTCCAAGTTCTCGAATTTGTTGGTATAAAGGTTTGCAAAATATTCCCTTATTATGGTCTGAATTTTGGTTGTTTCTGTGGTGATGTTACCTGATTCATCTCTTATCTTGTTTATTTGAGTGTGCTGCCCCGGTTTTTTGGTCAGGTTTGCTAGGGGTCTGTCTATCTTGTTGATTTTTTCAAAGAATCAACTGTTTTGTTGATTCTTTCGATGGTTTTCTTCATCTCTAATTGATTTAATTCTCATCTGATTTTAATTGTTTGCTTCCGTCTATTGAATTGGGGTTTATTTGTTGTTCTCTTTCAACTAAATTAAGGTGTTTCCTTAAATGATTGAGTTGCTGTTTCTCCAGTTTGTTCGTGTATGCATTCCAAGATATAAATTTTCCTCTGAGTACTGCCTTTGCTGTGCCCCAAAGGAGCTGGTACTTTGTGTCCTCAACTTGGTTGAGTTCCATAAACATTTGAATTTCCGTTTTAATTTCTTCAGTGACCCTCTGATGGTTCAGCAGTATGTTGTTTAGTCTCCATGAACTGTAGGGTTTTCTGTGGTGACTGAGTTTTGTTCTAATTTTATTCCATTGTGGTCTGAGAGAATACAGGGAATGGTTGTGATACTTTGGAATTTGTACAGATTTTCTTTGTGCCCTAAGATGTGATCTATTTTGGAGAATGTTCCATGTGCCACTGAGAAGAATGTGTATTCTGTTGTTGCAGGTTGGAATATTCTGTAGATGTCGACTAAGTCTAGTTGATCGATGCAATTGTGTAGATCTGTAGTTTCTTTGTTAAGTTTTTGGCATGTTGATCTATCCAGAGGTGATAGTGGAGTGTTAAAATACCCAACTATCAATGAGTTTGAATCTATGAGTGCTTTTAGAGTCAGTAGTGTTTGTTTGATGAAGTTGGGTGCTCCTGTATTTTGTGTGTAGATATTTAGAATGGTTATTTCTTCCTGTAGGAGAGATCCCTTTACTAGTATGTAGTAACCTTCTTTGTCTCTTCTTACCTTTTTTAATTTGAAGTCTATTTTGTCTGATACTAGGATTGCAACGCCAGCCTGCTTCTGGGGGCCATTTGCTTGGTAGATCTGATTTCAGTCTTTCACTTTTAGAAGATGTTTACTTTTGCTGGATAGGTGTGTCTCTTGGAGGCAGCATAAAGATGGATCTTGATTTTTGATCCAATTTATGAGCCTATGTCATTTGATTGGCGAATTAAGTCCATTAATGTTGAGAGTTCGGATTGAAAGCTGATCATTTGTTCCTTTCATTATCCCTATCTTGTTAAAGTCTGAGTCTTCCCATTTGTTGATCTGATATTCTGATTTACTATTTATGGTTCATTTCTCTGTCTGCATTGGGATCTTGATTATTTTCCCTGTATAGTACATCTCTCAGGATTTTTTGTAAAGCTGGTTTGGTGGAGATATATTGTTTCAGTTTTTCCTTACTTGGAAGACTTTTATTTGACTTTCGGCTATGAATGAGAGTTTAGCTGGGTACACTATTCTTGGTTGGTAGTTATATAGGGTTTGACATACCTCATTCCAGGCTCTCCTTGCTTTCTTGGTTTCTGCTGAGAATTCAGGGGTAATTCTGATGGATTTTCTTTATATGTGATTGTTTTCTTCTCCCTAACAGCTTTAAGGATTCTTTCCTTGGACTCTATTGATCCTGTTTTGATCAAAATGTGTCGGTGGAATGTCCTATTCTGGTCTGGTCAGTTTAGCGTCCTAAATGCTTCTTGTATCTGTATAGGCCTACCCTTCTGGATATTTGGGAAGTTCTCAGCTAATATTCTGTTAAATAGGTTGCCTATTCCATTACCTTCCTACTCCAGGTTTTCCTCAACAACTATTATCCTTAAATTGGGCTTTGTGATTGTATCTTGAATCTCCTGGAGCAATCTGTTTTGTTGATTGTATTGGTTTTGTATTGCTTTTTGATATTTCTCCATAGATTCTAGGGAATCTTCAGCTCCTGAGATTCGATCCTTTGCTTCAGTTAGTTGGCACCATAGGCTAGCTACTTGATTTCAAATCTCTTTTCCTTCTGACTGGTCTTTCCTGATGATTTCCATGTCCTTCCTAAAATTATCTCTTAAGTCCTGCATAGACTTCATTACTTCATTAACTTCATTAATTTGGTTTTAAGTGCTGTCTTTCAAATCTTGAAGTTCATTCATCTTTCTATTTGTGGAGGCCATGAAATTCTTCTTTAATTTTTCCTTTGCCTCCACATGCTCTAGAATAATTGACTGAAGAGATTTAACCTTTTCATTTATCATGTTTATCAGTACACTTTGTAGAGCATTTTGAGGGTTCTCTTCTATGTCTTCGATTGACTGCTCTGCTTTCTGTTTGTTTTGAGTGGGAGATAATAGTCCATTGTTTGCCATCTTTCTTGTGCTTCTTCTGCACATTAGGATTGGGAATGCCAAACTACAAGCACCTGTGAGCACTGTTTCAGACCCCAAGCAGACCTTTCCAAGCATTGTTGTGTAAATCTTAGAAGTTCACAATTATATATGGATACCTTTTATACCTGTGTATAAAATTATATTTGGAGTTCCTAAAGAATACAATTTCAATATAACAATCAATCCTGAGCCCTGTAATCAGTAGTTACTTATTTACTGTTACAACCCTATGAGCAAGTCTTGTTCTTATATTAAGTTCTTTTTGTACTGGCTTTCTCTATGACCCCTTTGATTCACTCGGAATAAGCAGGGATACCCTCTATCCAGTATCTAGGAGTCAATGGAATCTGAAGGTACTAGAAGTAAGTCAGGAGGGTAAGTTAGAGGTAGTAAAGAGAAAAAAGTAGAATGTATGTGGGGGATGCTTTTGGTTTAGTTTTAGTGATGTAGAAATATGGAGAAGGGTAGAATCAGTAGACAGAACAAGGTTAAAATGATAGACAATGGAGAGTTAGCAGTAAATAGTGGAGGTGTTATTCATAGGAAAGTAATATTTAAAGAAAGAGAATGCATTGTTCCATTTGTAAGGAAATGGAAGGACTTGGAAAAAGTTATACTAAGTGAAGTGAGCCAGACCCAAAGAAACATGGACTCTATGGCCTCCCTTATTGGGAATAATTAGTACAGGTTTAGGCAAGCCATAGCAGAGCATCACAAGGCCCAATAGCTATACCCTTAGGAACACATAAGATGATGCTAAGTGAAATGAACTCCATGATATGGAAACAAGTGATATATCACAGTTATAACTACTTTCAACGTCCTATGTGAATGTGTAGTTTCTATTATTGATGATGTTTTGTATCACCTTCCTATGTTTGTACCTACACTATCTCTGTAATCTTATCTGAGTATATTGGAAACCGTGTTTACTGGTATTGGAAGTAGGAAATTCAAAGGGAATACCAAATTCGAGAGACACGGGGTAAAAAAAGAGAAATAACTACAAAAGCAATACTTGCAAAACTGTTTGGTGTAAGTGAACTGAACAACTGGGCGGGGGGGAGGGAAGGGGGGGAGGGAGGGGGGCATGAGGGACAAGGCAACAAACAGTACAAGAAATGTATCCAACGCCCAACGTATGATACTGTAACCTCTCTGTACGTCAGTTTGAAAATAAAAATTTGAGAAAAAAAAAAATAAAAAAAAAATAAAGAAAGAGAATGCAAAGAGAGAAATAAAGAAAAAATACTGGAAGACGGATGCACCTAACAGAGAAAAAATATTTTGAAAAAATAAAAAGGAAAAAAGAAAACAAACAACAAAAAACAAATAAGAAAGAACTTGGTACAACCAACAGGTAAAAACGGAAAACAAAAACAAACCAATAACGTTTCAGAAATGAAAATAAAAAGAAAAAAATAAAGCTTAAAAAAACTTTTAAGGAAAAAACAATAAAAAGAAGTCTTCCTTGTTTGGGTGGGCTTTCTACAGTCTCTGGTTTCCTTGTGATGGTCTGCTGTCTATCTGCAGCTTGGCTGGTTTGACTTGCTTTCAGTTCACAGGGGTGGATCTGCTCTGACACTCTTCCCCTGTCAGTGAAATCCTGGGCTCAGTGGTTCACACAGCTTTTAGGTTAGACTTAGGCATCCTTTGTAGATGGAGATCAGTCTTGGGAACTGTGGCTCTACCCCTCTGCTATAAGGCCGTTGCCTCTAATGCCTGGCTTTGAATAGCCTGTGGACTCAGCAGAACAGGGTGCCTCTTGTCTGGTTTACCCAGCTTTGGCTTGCTCGCCTGGGGGAGGTTCCTCCCTCCTGGGTAGGGCAGTCTCCTGGGTAGAGCAGGGTATGGAATTCAGCTCTGTTTTGGGCTGGGAATTGGGCTTCTAAATGGAACCTATCTCTGTCTTGGGAACTGTTTGATCTCCCGTGTGGCTGTTCTGTGCCACCGGTACGGTAGCTGCTTGCCACTTTTGCTTTTAATTGAGGAATTTCGGTGGTCTGGGCAGGCCACCTCTAGCTGAGCCGAGGCCCAGGACAAGCCCCCGCCACCCCCCACCTGGGCAGGGGTCATACTCCTGGGTGGAGCTGGCTCTCACTGGTCAGTCCCTCTTGCCCTTCTCAAAGATGGCTGCTTTGTCCTCACTTTCCTCAGGCAGGCTTTAGCTCCAGTCTGGTCTGACCCTATGCCAGTGTCAAAGATGGTGCTTTGCTCTGGCGGTAGGGGAGGAGCTGCTCTGTGGGCGCGAGTGAGAGTGACTTTTGTGGGGGTACTCACGCTTTCTCTGCAATTTTGGTCCATTCGTGCTCAGCCTGTGATCTGTCTGTATGCCACCATCTGGAGGATTTGTCCCCGGTCTTCATTGAGTGCTTTAGCTGTGCGGAGTGCAGGGCGCTGTGCCAGTACTGGCACTGGCGTGGTGGTGGGATGCTGCCCGGAGCTCAAATCTGAGTTTTCAGCCAAGCAAAGTCAATTTTTCCTTCCTGGCCAGAATCCCTGTACTGTCATAACTTACTTTTGCTATCTTTCTAGGGGTAATAGTTTCTGTTGGATGGGAAACCTGTGATGTTGGAGGGAGCTCATCAAGGGCTCTGCTGCTCCTCCACTGTCTTCCTGGAAGTCTCCCTCAAATTTCCTATTCCTTTCGTTAATATAGTAAGATTCAAATGTCATCACTTCACTTTCACTAATTGTAGTACTAAATTACATCATATAATTGAATTTTACACACAATTACCCACTTACGTATACAATGCACAATATAAAAGTTAAGCTAAAAATTCTCTATTATTTAGATGTATGATTCATAAAACATTTTGTAAATTAAAAAGTTCCTTTCTTTTTAAAGAAGATAAATGGATATGAATGAACATGTATCAACTTTTTCACTGCATTTACTTGCAGAGACATTTAACCACGGATTTAATGAATAGAATTAATAGATAGGTATATCACTCTTGGGTTCCTGTCTTTTGTTTGTCCCAGGGACCAAATTTAGGACCTTGAACAGCCTTGGTAAACTTTTTACCACTAAGATAGATCCGTAGCCGCATGTTGTTTGAATTCTTAAATTCAACTCCTTCTAATCCTTCTAAGAGTTATAGTTATTTATCATTAATCTATTGGTCTCAACATTATTGAAATCTAAAGGATATTTACAAAATAATTATTTATAAATCTATTAAACTAGTACCAATTTTGTCTTATTATAAATTCTATCACAATCCATTTATTACGAGTGTAATTACTGATTCTGTCCTAATTTGTCTGTATTTAATTTGGAACAAAACTTTACTTTAAAATTTTATCATATAACTTTTTTCCCCCCTTTGGCCAGTCCTGGAGCTTGAACTCAGGGCCCTGAGCACTGTCCCTGGCTTCTTTTTGCTCAAGGCTAGCACTCTGCCACTTGAGCCACAGCGCCAATTCTGGCTGTTTACTATATATGTGGTGCTGAGGAATTGAACCTAGGGCTTCATGCATGAGAGGCAAGCACTCTAGCCACTAGGCCATATTCCCCGCCCCCATATAACCTTTTATAAATCTTGAAAATATCCTCTTTTAACTTTTATATGGTGCATAATTGTTTTGAAATACTTACTTGTAATGCTAAGTTTGAGATGGACACATAGATTGTCAGAATATCTGTTTTATGCCCTTCAGACAGCAGTTCAGTAGAAGAGCACATGCTTCAAATGTGTGAGACCATAGATTTAATTAACAACAGAGAGAGATAGAGAAGGGAGAGAGAGAGAGAAACAAGATTTGACACACACACATATATACATATATGTATATAAATACATATATGTACATATATTTATATATGTATATGTACATATGTATGTATATACATACATATATGCGTATGTATATACAGACATATATGTATATAGTATGTATATGCAAATATATAGTATGTATATACAGACATATATGTATATAGTATATATATACATATATGTCTGTATATACATACTATATATACCCACTTATTTATATGTACATATATATGTATGATGAGACAATTTATATTTTCAATTTATCTAGAACAAAAGAAAAAATTAAGCATCTTTGATAAATAAAGTAAAAATTAAAAATGAGGGGCCTAAAAAAGGATAATATATAAAACTGTGCATGAAATTCACAAGCAGGAAAAGGATCACTCATACACTGCTCATAATCCCATTGCCACAACACAAGGTAGATAAATTCAGTAACATTAGCAGTCATATGTTTATGAAGCATTGTTATACTTTATATTTTTTAAGTCTGTGGGCCCACTCAAATTGTATTTTAGTCTATTTTAATCATTTACTATCTTTATGGTATATCACTCTAATGTAACAATTTTCAAACTGAGATGGTATTGTCATTGTCTATCAGGAGAGATATCGTGAGGTCAGTAGGCAGTGGTCCCTTCAGATAAATGTAGCTGGAACTTCCAGGATTTAGACAGGTGACCATACAAAGGCAAATTTCACCACTTGCAACCATGTTTGGAAAATAATTACCTGTAAGAATTAACAACTCCAGCTAGATGCCAGTAGCTCACATTTGTATTATTAGCTACTCAATAAGCTAAGTCTGAAAATCATGAATACTGAATGGTCTCAAACAGATATCTTGGGTACTCTGGGACTCAGGAGTCATTTGTTGTATCATTGTTCTTGTCCCCAAACATGCCTGTTAGGTGAAGATTTCTGCTTGCTGGTTGAACCTCTATTACTAAGACTTGGAACTAACTCCTTTGTCCCCAGGAATTTTGTCAATGTCTTTTTAGCTCCTTTTCAGTAGGTTTTACTTGAATGACCAAATGGTGAACTTACTGCTTTAGACCTTTCTTTGAAGATAAAGGATGATGAATCATGTGAACAAATTCATTTTTATTAGGAATGATGGTAAAAAATGTTCGTTGTCCTGAACACCAGGACTGTTTGCTTATAGTCTGTCTCAAAACTAGATACCAATACAATTTTTAGTGGGAGAAACACATAAGCTGTTAACAGTTTAACTCAAACTCTGTCCCTGGAAGAAATTTCTCAATAATGATGACAAAAATCTGAGCCCACAAATAACACAGGAATCTTAGTAAGTTTAATGGATATATCAGTAATACTGATGAAGGTTAATTTTGTAGGACATGGAATTGATTGGAAGGGAGATGTTACATAGAGAGAGAGATGTAGAAATCTGTATGATGAGGTTTTCTAAGGTCTTTAGAGGCTCAGATGCAAATGTAATATACAAAATTCCACTAGGTCAAGTACAGTGCAGCTTATGTGAGCTTCAGAACTAAATCAAGATTCCAAAGATATCCATTACTCAGCAATACAGAGTTTGATGCTAGCCAAGGTCAAGACTTCTACCACTGGTTTTAAATCTAGAAAGTTCATACTTTTAAAAGCTGTGGCACTGAAAAAAAGATTGTAATTATTATCAACATGCCATATGAAAGCGTAACTTTTGTATTTTTATTTTTTTCTTATGTGTTGGTTTATTTCATTGTTTTGTTTAGTTTTGATTCTCTTGTATTCCCTTTCTGTGTTTTTACCCCCGCTAACACTCTATCTCATCCAAATACCCTGGATACTGTTTATACATGTATTAGAACTCAGGAAGGGAAAGGGAATATCAAAATTGAGTGACAAAGGACAAAAAGACAAACCATTCCAAAATCAATACTTTCAAAAACCATTTGTTGTAAATCAACTGAACAACTATTGAGGAAGAGAGGAAGTGGGGTGGAATGAGGGAGGAGGTAACCAGTTGAACAAGAAATGTATTCACTGCCTTACAAATGAATCTGTATGCCCTCTGTACCACACTTTGACAATAAAGAAAAAAAGGTTTCTGATATAGGAATAAGAATAAATTTACATGTTGAATGGATATGCTTTTTGTTATAACTACTTAAGAATAATAAATGTAATTTAAAGTTACAAAGTCTTTTACTATCTCTGTAAACTGTGCTTTAGGGTAAGCATGCATATAGTACTTACTTCACACATCTCTGAATGAGATATGAGAAGTGGGTATTCTGTGTTTGTACACATATTAGTTACCTTTTCATTGAGTCCTGAAGACTTAAATGTAAATGTGCTGACAGTTGTAGCCACAGAACTTTCTTTAACACTTTTGATTCATATCAATAAAATAGAGATTTATCACTAAAAATTATAATAAAAAATTTAATAGGCAAGTGAGAGCATGCAAGACTTTGTCTTAAAAGGATTAGTGAAATTGAATACAAATCAACAGAAAGCATTCAATTAGAAAATACAAATAAAATTTAGAGAAAACAGCCATTGTCACCTGTAGGATGTTAAGTGGCTTCACATGGAAATAATTATAAATTGAGAAAGAATGAACTTGAAAAGTTGCCTAAATGAAAACTCGGCAAGCCTCCTCAAATTTGATTTAAACACTAATTTTACATGTATAAAAAGCTTATACAACTTAAAGCAAGAATTCAAAGAAAATATACAACAAACATCTATGAGTCCAAGCCAAAGATAAATATATATATATTTACACGCAAGCACACCCACATATATATTCTCACTTGCCTACTGAATTTTTATTATACATTTTAGTGATAAATCTCTATTTTATTTTTTTCTGAATAATTACTTATTTATTGTCAAAGTGATGTACAGAGGGGTTACAGTTTCATATGTAAAGCAGTGGGTACATTTCTTGTACAATTTGTTACCTCCTCCCTTATTTCCAACCATCACTGACAGAAGATCTGGATTGAGAGCCCCGACCCTCAGATAGTCAAGGTTTTTATTGTAATGACAACAGGGGTAATACTTGGCAGATACTTGATTGGATGGCATTTAGCAAGCAAGTCTTGTCCTATTTCTATTGGCTATCTACCCTTTCAGTTATCTATTTTGGCTTTGATAATGAGAACTGGCCTTGATATCAGGAACTGACAACAGGTGGTAATGTAGCACTGATGCAGGGGGTTAATGCAGGGAGATAGAGTAAGTCACAAATAGGTTAAGCAAGCCATTCACAGAAGCAGAATTTTGCAGTCAGGCTGACCTAGTGTCAACTTTATTTTAACAATTGCCACCATATTTTCCCATTACCACTACGCAAGCATGAGTGGGCTAAAACAATCTAGTACTCAATCATAAGTAAACCAGCCTGACAGGTACCATGGCATTTCTACTACTACTGTTATGGTTATTTCTATAGTCTATGACTATGATCATTTTTTTACTGGCCATTACCATGGTTGCTACCCAGGTACAGAGGGGAACAAGAACTCCCTTTATTCTTAAATGTCAAACTACAAGAAACTAGTCTCATGGATGGATGAGAACAAAAGCAACTTCTAAATGTTTCTGAGCAATAGTGCACAACTTAAGGACTAGGTCACAGACACTTTGAAAGAAAATTCCCAACTTCAAGAAGGCATACAAGAGCTTTCTCAAGAAGTTGAAATATGGGGGGGGGGGGGGGCTGTGGATATGGCCTAGTGGCAAGAGTGCTTGCCTCGAATACATGAAGCCCTAGGTTCGATTCCCCAGTACCACATATACAGCAAACAGCCAGAAGTGGAACTGTGGCTCAAGTGGCAGAGTGCTAGCCTTGAGCAAAAAGAAGCCAGGGACAGTGCTCAAGCCCAGAGTCCAAGGCCCAGGACTGACAAAAAAAAAAAAATCAAGAAGTTGAAATATGGGAACAACTGGTGATTGAACTCAATAAAGAGAAAATACCAGTTGAAAACTGCAAAGTTTGTGCAGATCAAGTTCTAAATGATAAAGAAAATGAAATCAGGGCTCTTACTGAAAGATTGCTGAATGTGATTGATTGAGATGGTCTGCTAGATGAAGATGTGTTAGATGAGGGTGACTCTAAATTGAAAAGTAATATAAAACCTGATGCTTATTCAGATGATCAACACAACGGAGCTTTGAAGAAACTGGTATATATGTCCTTACCGACCTCAGAAAGGGAAAGAAAGCAAAGTTGGACTCAGTTCTCTAATGAAGATAAAACCAATGAAAACTTTTTTCAAATACTTTTTTAAATTTATTTTTATTTTTAATTTGATTTTATTGTAAAGGTGATATACAGAGGATTTAGAGTTACATAGATAAGGTAATGAGTACATTTTTTGTCAAACTTGTTACCCCTTCATCGTTTTTCTCTCACTTTTCCTCCCACCTAGCCCCACAAGTTGTACAGTTCATTTCTAACATATTGTCTTCTGGGTATCCATGTTGCATTGATTCTCCCTTTGTCCTTTTCTTTTGTCTTAACATTTTGTTGTCCCCCTTTGTTAGCATTTCCCTAGCCTCAGGTCCTCAGCTACTCCCACTAGCCCCCAGATCCACCCATACCTAATAAGCCACTCCTAATCACTACCCACCTACTTCCCCTTTACCTCAAGAGAGAGAAGCTGCCACCTGAATAAGGTGCAGATACCATGTAGCTCCCTCTCCTGTGGGAATTATGGCCCCACTAATAAACTTCCTTATGAACCTTCTTCTCCTGTCTGTGATTATCTCCGCATGGTCCTCTGGGGTGGCCAGTACATATCCTTTCATTGGTACTGAACCCGGGATAGGCTCCCTGGTGGATTTGCTCCCCCATTTCTGGGGGGTCCAAGCTGCCTTGGGACCTATTCTGCTGTCCTAAGCCCACCCAGGGGGCCACCTAGGTAACTTCTCCTGACTGAGGGCTCTACTTCCATCCACCACGACAATCTACAAACTTGCCCTCACACCCAGGGTAAGTGATCATCTAACCGGATGCTTGGATCTGATTTTCCAATTAACCATAGGGCCACAGGGCCATGGCTTCAGGGCCACACTATAGGCTTCAGAGGCACACAAAGAGAACAGAAAAATCTTGGCACCATATTCTGAGCCCCACTCCAGGTAACCATAGCATCTGCTCTCGGTCTGGGACATAGCAACTGGGGTGACGACCTCATTGATGATTGTCTCCTATATTTGAGCTGACCAGAGGCTAATACCAAGGGTGCTTGGTATTTAACTCCTCAGCTGCGCTAATCACTTACCATAAGAGGGGCCCAATCATCCACCACAACAGATTTGAAACTCCAACCAGGGTGAGTGACCATTAGCTGGGAGCTTGAATTTTCCATAAGGCCACTAGGCCACTGTAAATCTTGGCTCCAAGTTCTGAGCCCCACTCCCAGATAAGGCCACTGGGCCGCTGACCTTAAGCCACTGAGCTAGGTCAAGGGGATCAGCAATTGTGGGTGTTTGGAGTCAACTGATCTCTAGTTCAGTTCCGCTGGTCACTCCTCAAGTGGGGGACAGTCTAAAACGCTTTAGAAAAAGCTGCTCAAGTTTGAGCCCAATCTTACAAATTTGGAATATTTTACAAGACTTACATAAATTCTATGAGCGCTCAGACAGATGGAGTTCCCTCTCTCTCTTTCTCTCTGTCTCTCTCTAAACTCTGCCTGCCTGCCTGTGACATAGGATGGGCTTGTACTAGCTTCCAAAGGTATTTGTTTAACATCTGCTTTGAAAGACAGAAAGACAGGTTTTCTGTTCTTATTATTGATGTTTGTTAAGCTTGGAGATTTGATTAAATTCTGCTTGTTGTTGGCTAAATCCTAAGTTTTCTCTAGCATTGACCATGTGGTGGACAATGGAATTGATTTTAGCAAGTGCCATCTTGGTTCCATCAGGTTCCAAAAACTCTTAGAGGTGGAGTTCCACCCACCCCCCAGGTAATGGTCAGCCAAATTTCTGGAGGCTGGGTAGGGATGTGGAGACTCAAGCTCCTGGTTACCCTGCCCCCCACTCTGAACTCTGTAACTGTGGCCTTGCAAATCAAATGTGCCTTGCAATTCAAATGCTCAGAGGTGAAGCTGTCTTGCTGTGAGCCTGCTAAGGCTCTGACCAGCTCCACCGCCATTACACTGTGCCACAGTTCTGGGTTCTGTTTACGTTCTGTCTCCCATCTCCTGGACCTTCTCTGGTCATATCATCCCACTTCAGGTCCCCATTGGAGATGAACTGGTTTCTCAAAATGTGGCTTGTCCATTTCCTCACCGGATAATCTGTGAAAATTTTTGTTTGCTGGAAACGTTTTTGTTTTCTAACATGGATCTAAAATATGGGCAAAATAATATCATTTTATCACTGGAAATCCAGAAAACTTACATAGCCAATTTAAAAGAAAAAAACCTTCTAAGCACTCCCCAAAGCTTGTGCACAACTGTCTATATGTCTGCCTGTCTGTCGGTAAAACATGTAAAAATTGGCATCATGGTTTCAAAATTACTTGCTTTTGACTACTATTTTAACTTACATTTAAGTCTTGTGTTAAAATGATCTTTGCAGCCTGTGGGTGGAGTCACAGTGAAAAACCTGGAGACAATCCTGACTCTTATCACCAGATTCCAAACCAAAACAAACAAATAAACAAACAAACAAAAAAACCCTCAGATTTTAAACCCAAACTGATCATGTTTGGATGCAAGCAAATGTGTCTAAGAAAAACTCCAAAAGGTTCAAATATGCAGGACGTGGTACAAGTACAATGATGACAGGTGTGTTATTCTTTCTGTCTTCTATGCTAAAAGTCAAGTGTACATCTGATCCTGACAATTCTTTGGTATAGACTAAGATTTTGTTTCTCCATTTTTGTCTCCTGTGCTCTCATAAACGCCTTAATATCAAGGGACCAGAGTCCTTTTGGAACAAGTGTGCAAATGTGGATGCTAACCTGTATTTGCCTGACCCAGGATTGATATTTTGCTTTATAGGATACAGATCGGCATGTGTGCTAGCTGCATGGACTGTGGGAGTCCATGTCTACAGGAAGCTGCCACCACAATCTGCTCCCAAACTGCCTGTTTTTACTACTAGTGATTCCTTATTCTCTCTCTCTTGCATGGAAAACTGCTCAGGGAATCTCAGAGTCCTGTAAAGATTTTGACAGGCCCAGAGGGGTCCTGCCCTGGCTCTCCCTGCTCTCCCCAGATTAGAGTTGGGCTTATAGCAGGCCTATCATGACAGAGTTGCATTGGGGTAGCAATGGTGTCTTCCCCCTCCATGTCTCAGAAACTGTCGTGGCTGCTGCAGAGAGCAGACTTGGTTGGCCTTTGGTCTGTGTGTATTTTGTGACTAGAAAGATGGTTAAAGGCCCAAGCATTCTAAAATCTTTGAATTATTTATTTATTTTTTTATTTTATTTTTTCAAATTTTTATTATCAAACTGATGTACAGAGAGGTTACAGTTTCATACGTTAGGCATTGGATACATTTCTTGTACTGTTTGTTACCTTGTCCCTCATACCCCCCTCCCTCCACCCCCTTTCCCTTCCCCCCCCCCCCGGAGGTGTTCAGTTCACATATACCAAACAGTTTTCCAAGTATTGCTTTTGTAGTTGTTCGTCTTTTTTTACCCTGTGTCTGTCAAATTTGGTATTCCCTTTCAATTTCCTACTTCCAATACCAGTATGCACGGTTTCCAATATACTCAGATAAGATTACAGAGATAGTGTAGGTACAACCACACAACAATGTTCATCGCAACACAATTTGTCATAGCGAGAATCTGGAACCAACCCAGATGCCCCTCAGTAGACGAATGGATCAGGAAAATGTGGTACATATACACAATGGAATTTTATGCCTCTATCAGAAAGAATGACATTGTCCCATTTGTAAGGAAATGGAAGGACTTGGAAAAATTATACTAAGTGAAGTGAGCCAGACCCAAAGAAACATGGACTCTAAAATCTTTTAAAGTTGTCACCCTGCTTAAACAAGTAGGGCAAAAGCCTACAAAAATCAGAGTACTCAGAGTAAGCAACCAGGAAATAGAGGGAGATTTCAAATGTCTTTAACCAGTCTGTGTAGAAATTTGCAGGCAACCCAGCAGGAGGTGTGACAACCTGCCACTACAGCCTTGCCCAGATCCAACCCATCTCTCCTGCATGCCTCCATCACACATGACTAATGAGGCTTGCTGATTTGGCATGGAAGACACAGCCACTTTGGAACCGCTGAATCTGAGACTTTTACATTGTCCTGACCCTTTTCCCACTTGATTGTTATTCATTTGTGTTCTCTTCCACCTGCTAGTAAGGTTAAATGATATGATTTGATTTGATGACAGATGGATCTCATTCAGTCTGCTGTTCTCTAAGTGTTACAGGAGAACTCTGGCTACTATTTGTTGGTCAATTCTCTACAAATTACAGGTAAGCTCTACAACTATTGTTCTCCTGTTGCTTTAATTGGAAACAAAAAGGGCTTTTATGGCTAAGACTCCTTGGATTGCAGTTCAAAGCCAGCCCGGGCAGAAAAAAATATATATATCCTCTAAAACTCCATCTCCCAAATAACCAGCAAAGAGCCAGACTGGAAGCTTGGCTCAAGAGAACCAGCCAAATTCTGAAATCGGCACTGTGGCATAAGTTGTAGAGGGTAGCCTCGAGCAGAAGTACTCAGGAACAGTGCCCACCTTGAGTTCAAACCCCATGAATGCCAACTGGGACATGCTATCCAAGCAATTAGCACCTAGACCTTCAGAATGAGGTCAGTCCTGACAACGAGGAACCATGGAGAGGAGTAAGAGGAGATGAAGTCTCATCTTAAATGGTGTCAATTTAAACTTGCCCTTTAAATTAATCAGATCCAGGAGATCAAGAGGAATAGTTGTTTACCCATCTAATGTTCATACCTGTCCATTTTCCATTTGGACAGAAACTTGCATTCTTTCATTTGTTACTTGATATATATACTGACTGGTTACTCCCAACAAGTCCACTGTTCCTAAACAGTTCTTTCCTGCCCCCAGTCCAGTTATTCCTCCTTCCTTATAACGTGCCACAATTGGGTTTATGTTCCAAATGGAACTTTTCTGGCTTATGCCCAGGGTGTGTTCTCCCTCTCCTGTCATTCATGTTAACTGGTCCTGTGAACTTGTCAGCCTTTTGCCTTACCTTTTCAAAAGTCTCTTTTAAAAGGTTGACATCCCTCACCCAGGACGCCACCTGGGAACTTGCAGTTCAAGAGAACTTGCCATTCTCTTACTACACTGCCCTGCCCAGTACAGATCTGGACCCTGAAGACCCTAGACCCAGTGACTCTTTGATGTGCCCAAGCTTCAGGAGGTAGCCGGAGGAGACCATGACACCCACTGACCCTAATAACCATTCTTGTGGAAATGATGAGGACTTTTACCAACCAAACTGTCAAACAAATACTTCTTGGATCTTACCAGGCCAAATGACAAATCAGGGACCCCTTTCTACCTTGCCCCTTTATAGCAGGATGTAGCTCCAGAAGAAACAACCTCCGCCCATACTCCCAGCCTGGGTATCCCTCCTCTGTTATTAATAAACAACAAATGGGTGAATGTTAGCATTTTCCTAGCTTTGGGTCATCATCTCCTCCCACAAGCCCCCAGATCCACCCATACCTAATGAGCCACTCTTACTCATTACCTAACTACCTTTACCTCCAGAGAGACAAGCTGCCACCTGAATGAGGTGCCAATGCAATGTAGCTCCCTCTTCCATGGGAACTATGGGCCCACTAATAAACCTCCTTATGAACCTTCTTCTCCTGTCTGTGATTATCTCTGCCTGGTCCCCTGGGATGGCCAGGACATATCCTTTCACCCTTGTCTTCCCCAATTCACAGAAATATATATCCATGATACAGGATACCAAAATCATGAAAAACTTCTTGAGCATATTAAATTTATCCAGTTTGAAAAAAGTATCATTACAGTCCAGAGTTGACCATTTTGAAATAGAAAACACATTGCTTCAGCAGACATTTAAAGCAATGGCTGGCCTATATCCAGTTAAAGGAACAAATCTAGAGGAAACTGATAGTTGAGGAAAAGCACTGGCTAGAGACAGATGAGAGATTTTCCAAAGTGGATATTTGTTATGCATCTGAAGACAGCCAGAGAAAGCTAGCTGGGAAGGTTGAAGAAAAATGTCATGAAAAGCATTGTTTGTTATCAAAGTACATGTCACATGGTTGGCAATGGGGCAGCAGGAAAAACCTCAGATATTTTAGAAAAGTAAGTGTCTGTAAGAGACAAAAATTAGCAAACTGAAGTTTCACTATGAAGTTTTCAGAAAAGATTCTTATACACTTAACATTCCAAGTACAACATTTGGCAGACATTACTCTAATGATCCTATAGCAATAGGTCCACTTCCATCTGAGAGAAAGGCTCGTTTGCACCCTTCAGTTTTGTCAGCCCAGGGGTGGGGTTGGGTGGGGAGTTGTGTCCAAACACCTTAAAGCAAGAGGCATAAGAGGTCAGGATAATCCCCTAAGCTATCAGATGAAGAAATGCAGAGGAGACTCAAGGCATGAAAAGCTAATGAATTCATACACAGCACCTTCTGACCCTAAGTCCCTGTCACATGTATGGAAAAAGGAACAAGAAATGTTTGTTTCTCTATCAGGCCACCTACATCCTGACCCAGTTCTACCTTTACTGAGCCAAATTAAAACTTATTCTAATTCTGATAGGTGTGTCAATCAAACGGACTCACAAGTTTGAATATGTCTTCCTTGGACAAAATGAATTCATCAGTACCTTTAAAAATGGAACTCAGAAGAAAGGATGCCAAAAGTGGTCTTGTTAATTCTGATGAATCTGACTTATCTCTGCCTGCTAAGAGAAAAGCCTCAGGTCCTACCTTTGATTTTCCATCTAGAGGTCCATTAGCAACAATGGTCAAAAGACCCAGTGTGTGGGAAGGGGGCCTCCTTGCCCTCCACCTCCTCAAAGAAACAATTCTTCCCAGAGAAAGTTCCAACTAGGGTTAGTTTCTGTGGTATCATGGTTTTCCAACCCATTTCTTCTTTGCAGCCAACTAAAAGTGCCTTCATTCCCTTAATACCCTTATTTACTCACCACAGCTAGGTATTACAGATCAGTGAATTATACCATCTCTTCCACTCTTGATGTGGGTCGTTTTGAATTGTTAAGATGACATTTGTGAGGTCCTGAGAACCAGCTATCATTTGAGCATGTCTGCTTTCTGATGATTTAAGTCAACTTTCATGACACCCCTTCACTACTAGGACTTTCAATAGCACTGTGCCCCATATATGTTGTACCAATTCTTAAGCCCATTTCTAGCTCTATTTCATGATCTTAGAAAATAATATTTCTTCTTTCATTCAAGAAATAGTTACTGAATTCCTGAAGAAAGAATGAAATAATGTAAAGATTAATTATAACATGGAATAGACAGATAATAAAGGAAGGCTACTATGAATAAGTAAATGAAGCCAGATATTGCTGACTCACACTTACAACCTTACCACTCAAAGGTTGATAGCCAGAAGACTAGAGTTCAAATAGAAAGACCTGTACCTGCACTTTCACTGTATCTTATCTGAGTACATTGGAAACTGTATATACTGGTATTAGAACTAGGAAAGTGAAAGGGAATAGAATACCAAAATAGAGAGACACAGGATAAAAAGACAAAGCACTACAAAACAATACTTAAAAAATTATTTGGTGTAAACCAACTGAACAACTCATGGGGTGAGAGGGAAAGGGGGAGGGTGCAGTGGGGAATGAGGGTGGAGGTAACAAACAGTACAAGAAATGTATCCAATGCCTAACATATGAAACTGTAACCTCTCTGTATATCACTTTGACAATAAATAAGAAAAAAGAAAGAAAGACTATGTTCAAAATAATCAGCAAAATGCTTGGCTGAAGATGTCATGGCTCAAGTGGTAGAGTGCAAGTCATTCAAGCATGTGGCCATGAGTTAAAACCCAGTACTGCCTAAATGAATAAGCAGTATAGAAATATCACAATGAAGTCCCATTTTACTATGACTGTATGTTACAAAGAAAGAAAAAAGTCAGGTGCTGGTGGCACATGCCTATAATTCTAGATACTCAGAGAGCTGATACCTGAGGATCATCGTTCAAAAGCAGCCTAAGCAGGGCAGTTCATGAGCCAGTAAAAAAAGGTTTGCTTAAGTGGTGGAGTGCTAGCTTGAGCAGAAAATGTCAGGGACAGCGGTACTGTCAAGTTCTCCAGGACTTACATACACACATATTGTAAAATAAATCTTATTTACAAAGTCTATATAAAGAGTTAATTAATCAAATTCTGTTTTCTACTATAATTGTTAACAATAAATGAGGTCAGATATTCCTCAACTATTCTCAACACAGGGAGCTCTTAATCACAGAACTGAAATCCCAGAAACTTCCTGACTCCATCATCAGCACCTGGAGCTTTGACCTTATAGGAAGCTACAACAAGTTCTGTAAATTTCCTCCAGAATAATCTGGAAAGAGCTAAGCACTTTGTCCCATATGCCAATTTCACATACCGATACCATCACCAAGTAACAGCACACTTTAAAGCCAGCTCAGGAAGCTCCTGTGAACCTCCAGAAGGAATAAGGAGAGGCCTGCATTTGAGGTCATCCATTGGGAAATCAGTAACAACGTATTTTCAGGCCTTGGTGCCTACAAAGACCCAAAAAATCCTAAGGATTGTCCCACAAACTTCCTGTGTAGGAAGGTGGGGATCAGAGGGACCCGGAAAAGAAAACACTCTTTTTGAAGGGTACAGCAGGATGCTGAAATGGACAAAGACCCTCCCCACCCAACACACATTTGAAGACACCCCTCTGCAGACAGGTAAGGCCAAGCCAGATTGGAAACTCCCATGGCACAAGCAACTCAGGCCTCTCTGAAGGCTCAGTTCTTATTTCTTCTTAACTGCTGTTCTTCCCACAGTTTGGATGAGGATTCCAGAGCATAAAGTTTGAGGCCACACTTAAACTTCAGTAATGTCTTTCAATTCACCAGTATAAGGCCTTGAGAGGACTAACCTGACAATGGGGTGCCAAATACTTGGCTTATGAATACCATTCTTAAAAAGCAAAACAAAACAACCACCACAACAACAATGTGCCCAAACACGCACATAAAAAACAAAGAATCTCATTACCATATTAATGAAAAGCAAATTCAATCAGGAAAGACACTGAACCTATAGAGACACACAGATGGCACTTAAGTTCATGAATGGAGACCAGCACCTTTAGTGTTAAAATAACAGATGAGGAGCTAACAAAGACCTTCCAACCTGTGAGAACACTCAAGCTTCATGTTGATTAAATTTGTGAAAAAACCTGAACTCTCATACAAGGTGAGTATTTCAGATGTTGCCGAGAGTTTGGAAAATGAATTTGTTACTTTTTTATTGGTGGTTGTGTGTGTGTGTCTGTTTGTGTTGATACAACTGGAGCCTGTAATCCTTTTGCCTCAGCCTCCTAAGTACGCAGTTTGCAAGTGTGCCCCATTATCTCCGCCACAACTTTGCTGTTAAAATGGATTAAGATGACTTCACAAGAGCCATTTGTCTATTAGACTCCTAACTATCCAACAGACATTTAGGCTAATGTTCCTTTAAAGACTTCTGTATGAATGGTGGCAGCAGCTTTACCTGTGATCGTCAAACATGGAAATAAGTGGATGTCCTTCACAGAAGAGTGGTTGGATAAATTCTATCTTTGCAATATAATACCATTTAGAAATTGAAAAAGTAACTAGCTAATAAGTTAAAAGTAAATACACTAAGCAAAATAAACAAAGATTTATGAAGTATGATATTCATATAAAGTTCTAAGAAGTACAAGGGCTGGCAACAAAAAACTAGGAAATACATTCACTACTTTACGTATCTAACTGTAAGCCTTCTGTAAATCACCTTGACAATAAAATTAAATTAAAAAATGTGCTAGGTTTACACCACATAGTTTTGTAAGTATTGCTGTTGTATTGGTTTGTACTGTCTACCCTTTCCCTTCCCTAGTTCCAATACATGTATATACAATACCCAGGTTACCAAAATCAGTTACAGTAGTTTCATGAGTAAAACCACAGGAAAGAAAGAAAAAGGCAAAAGGCATAGTTTCTCATGGTATGTTGAAAATAACAACAATGATAAACCACTTGTTTCCGTAACTTGGAGTTCATTTTGCTTAGCATCATCTTATGTATTCATATGGGCATAGCTATTGAGCTATTGTGTTCTTGTGCTAGGATCATCCTAGACATGTACCAATTATTCCCTATGAGGGAAACCATACTGATGGGGGTAGATAGGGTGGGGGGAAGGTAGGGGAATGAGGGGTAGTTAAAAAGTTCTATAAGAAATGTACTAACTGCCTTAGGTATGAAACTGTAACTCTTCTGTACATCACTTTGACAATAAAGAAATAAAAAAATCAAGAAAAATAAAAAAAATTAACAAACAAAAATGTATTATGTAAGGAGGGAATAGAAATGTAAATGTGGAACTTTAAAGGCAACTATTTCGTAGGATATACATATGGTAAAACTTTCAGATCATACATCTTAAATATGGGCAGTTAATTGTGTGCCAATTAGACTCTGTAAGGCCATTATAAATTTTAAATTTCAGTAAGACTTCTTAAATAACTTCAAAAAATGGAAAGATCAATTTAACATATTTTATTTTATTAACAAGTATAAGTAAAATCGGAAAATGGGATAAAGGTACATTTTATAACAAGATTAAAACATACAAGATAGTTTATCAAAAGCTTTGAATGAGTTATACGTGAAAAGTATCCAAACATGCAGGGTGATTGAAAAGATTTAAATAATTAATGAGACATATTATCAAAATTCAGCTCTTTAGATTTTTGAAGAACCTCCTACTGCTTTTGAGTTGCTGAAAAAGCTTACATTCCCACCAGCAGTGTAATAGATTTCCCTTTATGCCAAATTCTTGTCATAATCTCTTATTATTATTTTTCATGATAATCATTATTCCAACTTGGTTGAGGGAGAATCTCAATGTTGTTAGGATTTTCATTTCCTTTATTGCCAGAGATATTGCACATATCTTCATGTGTCTTCCTCTTAGAAGTTTCTCTTTGAGTCATTAGATCATTTGCTAAATGAGCTGTTGTTTCTTTGAGAGTTTGTTTTTGGAGGGTTTAACATTTTTGAACTCTAAGTATGTTTTGAATATTAGGCTCTTACCTGATACATAGCTGGTGAAAACTTTCTTCCATTCTGTAGGCTTCTAGCTTGTTATATCCCTTACCATTCAGAAAATTTTATGTTTGATGTAGTTTCATTTATAAAAGCTCAACGATAATAAAAATATTTAAATAATCTCCACAGGAATTAAATTTTTAAAAATGTAGCACTTCCTAAGCACAATGCAAACTCCATTAACATTTAGCAACATTTTGTTTGTGGGGTTTGTTGAATTGTGATGTTTATTGTGGTAATTATTGGTAATTACCAAGGTAATTCTGAATTTTTTTAAAATTTTTATTGTCAAACTGATGTTCAGGGAGGTTACAGTTTCATACTTTAGGCATTGGATACATTTCCTGTACTGTTTGTTTCCTCCTCCCTCATTCCCCCCCTCCCCCTTCCCTCTCCCCTCATGAGTTTTTCAGTTGATTTACACCAGATAGTTTTCCAAGTATTGCTTTTGTAGTACTTTGTCTTTTTATCCTGTGTCTCTGGATTTTGGTATTCCCTTTCACTTTCCTAGTTCTAAAACCAGTGTACACGGTTTCCAATGTACTCACGGTAATTCTGAAATTAAAAGTTAAATTTAGTTGGTGTAACAAAGACAAAATGGTGAAGAAAAAGGATCTACTTACTGGGTACAAGAGAGTGGAAACAATGCGGAACATTATAAAAATAGAAACAAATTTCTGCGGAACAGAACAGAAAGTTCCCAAATAGACTTACTTGTGAGGTCAAATTATTTTCAACAAATATGCTGAAATCCACAGAGACAGAAAGCCTTTCAACTTATAATGTTGAACAAGTAAATGAACATATTGAAAATCGCGAACCTTAACCTGTATGTCACAGCATTCATGAGGACATCTTGATGAATTGTGAATTTCAACGTATAAATTAAGAATATAGATATTCTGAGAAGTAGAAAATATTTATGATGTCAGGAGTAGCAAGTATTTACTAGTGGAGATATAATGAATCTTTTCTCTCTCTCTCTTTTTTTTTTTTTGCCAGTCTTGGGGCTTGAACTCAGGGCCTGAGCACTGTCTCAACCTTCCTTTTGTTCAAGGCTAACATTCTACTACTTGAGCCAGAGCACCATTTCTGTTTTTGTTGTTGTTTTTTGTTGTTGTTGTTTTTTTTCTGTTTATGTGGTGCTGAGGAATTGAACCCAGGGTTTCATGCCTGCTGGGCAATCACTCTACTGCTAAGCCACATTCCCAGTCCTATAATGGATCCTTTTTTAAATTTAATTTTATTGTCAAGGTGATGTACAAAGGGGTTACAATTTTATACATAAGGTAATGAATATATTTCTTGTCAAACATGTACCCCCTTCCTGATTCTCCCCTTCCCCCCAAATCCCCACTCCCAGTGAGTTGTAAATTGTACAGTTAATTTCCAACATGTTGTCTTGTGAGTATTGCTGGTACATTAGTTCATATTTTGTCATTTTTCTCAACATTTTGATGCTCCCCTTATCATCCTAATTCATATAAACATATATACTATATGAAGGGTACCAAAATAAAATATAGTGACAACTGGAAATACACCATAGGAAAGAAAATCAAAAGAAAAAAGACATAATTTCACACAGTACAATTAAAATTACAATAAAAATTAAAAAACCTCATTTCCATATCTTAGAGTTCATTTCGCTTAGCATCATCTTATGTGATGATATACACATAGCTGTTTTGCTATTTTGATCTCCTTCTAGGACTATCCTAGACATGTACTAATTACTACCAATGAAGGATCTTTTTTTTTTTTTTTTTTTTGGCCAGTCCTGGGCCTTGGACTCAGGGCCTGAGCACTGTCCCTGGCTTCTTCCCGCTCAAGGCTAGCACTCTGCCACTTGAGCCACAGCGCCACTTCTGGCCGTTTTCTGTATATGTGGTGCTGGGGAATCGAACCTAGGGCCTCGTGTATCCGAGGCAGGCACTCTTGCCACTAGGCTATATCCCCAGCCCCCCAATGAAGGATCTTAATCAATAAAAAATATATCTTGCATCCTATCAAAATTAAAAATCCAAAGCTAGATGCCTATGACTCACATTTGTAATCCTAGCTACTTAACACACTGAGATCTAGTTCAGAACCAGCCTGAACTAAGAAATATAAATGACTATCTCCAATTAACCAGCAAAAAACAGATGGGAGGCATGTGTCAAATGGTAGAATGTCAGCTGTGAGGGCAGTAATGCCAAGTGAGGGCACATAGTACTGAGTTCAACTCCTGGTATCAGCACAGAAATGACAAATACACAAATAAAAGCTGAAAGAGTTTTAATACATATTTTCAGTTGCACTGAAAATGTTTATTACAAAAAATTACATATTAACAACATAATAGCAACCCTTACTTGAAGTACACAAAAGATTGGAACATATTTTACAAATAATGACCTAAGAATGGAAGAAATTAACAGATGTTTAACATCATTAGTATTCAAGGAATATCAAATTGAAATTCTTATATAGTCATATCCACTAGCAAGACTAAAATTCATGAAAATTCAAAATGCTGAGATAAGCAAGAGTTGATGAGATGTAAGAGTCTCTTGAAATGTCAAAGATTATCTATGGGAGCATAACAAGTTTTAAAAACTTTGTAAAGCTGCACTTTTACATAAATATAGCATACAGTAATATCTCAATCCATCCATTCCCTTCCTAAATTTCCTCAAAGTTAATGAAGCCTATTTTCAAAACGTCAAAGAATGCAAAATATTATTAGTGGCTTATTTAATAATGATAACTCAGTAAAACAACTCAAATATCTATCAAAACTCAAATGAGCAGAGGGGCAGGGATCAGGAGGACTGAATTTCAAAGCCAGTAAGGTCAAATATTAGAAAGATCCCATCTCAATAAGGAGCTAGGTGAAGTGATGCACATCTTTTGTGCCTGTGTACAGGAAGTGTAAACAGTTTTGAAAATTAGTTAAATTTTAAAACAGCTTCAACTAGACTTATCATAGGACAGACAATAATAAATTAATATTTAAAAATATATTAATGTAAAATCACATTAAAACATTTGGGAGCAACAATTATTCATTTATCTCCATAATAGCATATATACCTTCAATACCTATAAATTTAGTGGCTAACTTACATTCACGGTGGAACTTATCCTTAGTCGTGTGAAACATAAGAGGAAAATGTAAATCTGCTTAGTTTGAAACTTAGTTTGAATAATGTATTTATTAAGATGCAGTGGTATACAAACTATCAATTTAAGAGAATTTAAAAATGTTTCCATTAAATTCAGGAAGAAAAAGGTGTCTGTATTCCTTGCAAGAGGAAGATAATCTTGAATGTTAAGAAGACAACCAAGGAGAATGTCACCCAGCTAGATGAGAAAGATGAAATTCTATTAACTCATGGAGTACAGTTAATGTGATTAATCATCATGTCTTGTGACAATTTACACTAACATTGCAACTATTTGCAGTATAATTATTTACCTTAACAATCTAACTAAATTTGTAAACTGTTAGAATTCATCAAAGAATTTCAACAGCATTACTATATATAAACAACATAAAAATTAACAATGCCTTCATAAGAGCCAAAAAGAAAACAAACTTAATTATAAAACTATATATTGTTCAAAAGATCAAGTAGTTTTCAAGATCTTGAAACAAATCTAATGAGATACAAACAAGATCTTTTTGAATAGAATGCCACTGTTTCTGCCTACTTCTTTCTGTCATTCTTTTCTTTTTTTAGTTTGCCCCACTACTCTATTGGAACCTGAACTAAGAGCCGGGAACTCTGGTTTGTCTTCTTTGTTCAAGGCAGATGCTCTACCACGTGACCTACAGCTTTACTTCCAGTTTGTTGTGTTTAATTGGAGATCAATGTCTCATGAACTTTTGTACCCTAGCTGGCTTCAAACCATGGTCATCAGATCTCAACCTCCTTCATAGCAAGGATTAAAGGCCTGAGCCACTGGGGCCTGGCCTACTTAGAAGAGGTAAAGGACACAATCTGTTGCAATAAACTAAGAAGGCTCAATGTAGGAAAGACACCGATTGGTGGACAAAGCCAGTATCTGTCCTATTAAGATGCATAGTCTTCCTAAACTAAAGTCGAATTGAAACTCCTTTGGACCACTACCTAAGGATACTATTGAATCTTAATAGAATTGGTCAGTTGAACAGTACTTCTATAAATTCCTGTGAAAAATGAGAGGCTCAGAATTGACAATACAAATTCACAGATGAAAACTATGTACCTAGGTAGGTGGTGTCTGGCATTTTAACCACAGCAGTTAAGAGAAAAGGCAAGTAGATACATAGAAACAAACCCATATGGGATCTTGGTTTAGCATAAAGATACTGTGTTAAAACAATGCACTATTTTGATTGACTCATTCCTGTAGATAGGGTTCCATTCACAAACACTATGCAATAAGAACTGGAATAATTTTCCAGAACTATTGTTCCTCTGTAGATATCCCTCAAGATAAATTTTTCATTTCTGTATGTTCCTCCAGAGTGGCTGAATGACTTTGTATCAATATAACTTCAATGCCAGCCAGAATCAGGTGAGCTGTGCTGTGAATGTCCAACTTAAAGGCATATTAAGACAGATAGTCTCATCTGCATGATGGGAAGCTAGGGTTATAGCGTTAACTGAATGTTCTGTGGTTAAATGTGTAATTTCTACCAAAGCTCAATAACAAGCCAGAAGTTCTTTATCAGGGAGAGTAATTTATCTGCCAAGGGTGGAGAGTTTGCTTAAAACATCTAGTCTACACTGTGATTCACCTCTCCATACCTGACAAAGGCTCTAAACAATATCTCTAAATACTATTACAACTCCAAGAACTAGGTATTCTTCTGGATCCTAAGAGCTCAAATACAGGTAATCTTTACTGCATACCAAGGACTAATAAGGTCTCATTAAAATTTAGCAAATCTTTGTCTGGCTGGGTCAATGAGGAATACCGAAGGAAGGATTTATGTTGCCTCCCAGTGCCTCTTTCAGTTGAAGAGTCCAGGGGTATGAATTTATTCCTTAACTTACAGACACCATATTCCCCTGCTGAAGATATATCCATTAGCTTTTCATTGAGCTCTAAGGTCTTATGGGACCTTCTTATGGTACTTATGGGATTTATTCCCCACCCTTTGGAAAGCTAATGTACACTTCATCCAGTTTTTACTTTTGCTCCCCTGATTCAGTCAACATAATGTAATCAACTTCAAGTCTTGAAAACTTGTGGGATGAAAAGGCCACAAAGGTATCTGCTGACTGAAATTTGATAGAGTCTGAAGACTTAATATCCCCTGAAGTGAACTACTAGGAAGATATGTAAGTAGAGAAGACACTAAAGCATGAAGTTGGAGAATGCTATAAATTCTAGTAATCACAGAAATGAAGCTTAAACTATTAGAGAAGAGAATAAGAAATTGAGGAAATAGGAAGAAATATATGGGAATATGACTATGCAAAAGGCAAATGAGTAAGAAGGAAATCAGTACACATAGGGGAAGGTACCAATGAGTAACCTTCTTTGAATAACTAATAGTTCAACAAAATATATATCAAGAAGCTGAAACATGGATTGTTGGAGTTGGTGGGGAGTCTAGAGAAGGAAAATAGACAAGTACGGATAAACTAGAATTCTTAAAATTATTTTTTCTCCTCCCCCCTTATTTTCCAACTACTGCTTGAAGAAGATTAATATTCCCTCAGTTATTTCTCTCTAAATCTGTCTTATCAATCAATTACTTCTAATTTTGAACTTAAAATTACTAGCTTCTCCTTTCTTACTTAATAAAGTTCATCCTTAAAAAGATTTTCAACATCCCAGGATATTATCAACCCATGTTTCTATGAGTATAATGAATTACGGTAGGACCTAAAGGCTCCTCAAATTCCAAAGAAATTCTCACCCACATATACATAGTCAAATTAAATCATCAGGTAAAATAATTTTTTATTTATAAACTTGCTATTTTAAAACAGAAACATTATTGTTTATTATGATATATACTGAAAATAATTACCTATGCAATGTTAATGTGATTGTGAATATCAAAGCAGTCTTCATATAGTATTTCTAAAATTTGTAAGATGAGCTATGGGTAAATCTCAGTGATTACACAACATGCACTGCATGAGGGCCCCAGGTTCAATACCTGATGTGTAAATTGTCACATACAAACACACACACACACAAACTTACAAGTGAAAGGCTCTCTTTTTATGTCTTTTCATCTCTTTGTGAATGAGAATAATTGTTGGTCTTCAAACATTTTTCTTCTACTGCCTCCTAAAATTTGATAAATGTTCTGCTCTCTTAGACACTTAAAGTTCACATTTAAAATATTTCAGTTTCCACTTAATGAGTTGCATGGATATAACACCCAGCATTATAAAAGTGAAACTGTTATATCACTTCTAAAAATGAATCCAATGGACTAAATACCATAATTATTAATGATGCCTATTCATTCACTGAAAATATACCTGGATAGATTCCTCATAGTAATTAAAAATTCCAGGTCTTTATGCTTTCAACTTGCATTTTGATTCTTTTTGCCACAAAAGTTCTCAGCCTAATTTAATGTAATATTTAACAAACTCTTCTCTTTTCCTGTCTTGTTTCTCTCTCTCTCTCTCTCTCTGTGTGTGTGTGTATGTGTGTGTGTGTGTGTGTGTGTGTGTGTGTGTGTGTGTGTGTGTGTGTTTGCCAGTACTGGGGATTGAATTTAGGGCCTAGGCATAGTCATTAGATTTTTCACTCAAAGCTGGTGTCCTAACCACTTGAGCCTCTGATCTACTTCTGACTTTTTTGGTGAATAATTGGAGATAAGTTTTCATGGACTGTCTTCTTCAGGCTAGATTTGAGGCTCAGAATAGAGGACCAGCAACCCAACAGGTCATGTGGATTGTGGGGGGTATTGAAGAGGAAAACGTAGAACCACCCTGTCACATTCTCACTATTTGCCTGTGTCAATCTTGCTAACATTTTGTGGAACAAGTAAGTCATGTTATACAGTATAGGAGAGCTAAGAAATACATATCACTCACTCTTTGAAAGCTACAAAAAAACACTTGGCATCAAACAAGAATTACCCAAAGCAAAAAAGTTCAACCCATCATAGTCATACAGTTAATTATATAAAATGTGACATGAGCATTGTTAAAATATGGAGCCAACCCAGAAGCCCCTCAGTAGATGAGTGGATCAGGAAAATGTGGTGCGTATACACAATGGAACTCTATGCCTCTATCAGAAAGAATGACATTGACCCATTTGTAAGGAAATGGAAGGACTTGGAAAAAATTATACTAAGTGAAGTTAGCCAGACTCAAAGAAAAATGGTTCCAGATTGTAGCCATGACAAATTGCGCTGTGACGAACATTGCTGTGCTGGTGGCATTACTGTGATTTTGTTTGTGGTCTTTTGGATAGATACCCAAAAGTGGGGCTGTTGGGTCATAGGGGAGTTCTATATTTAGCCTTCTGAGGAATCTCCATACTGCTTGCCAGAGTGGCTGAACCAGTTTACGTTCCCACCAACAGTGAAGTAGGGTTCCCTTTTGGCCACATCCCCTCCAACAATTGTTATTGTTAGTTTTCTTGATATATGACATTCTTACTGGGGTGAGATGGAATCTCAATGTTGTTTTGATTTGCATTTCTTTTATGGCCAGTGATGTAGAGCAATTTTTCATATGTCTCTTGGCCATTCTCATTTCCTCATCAGAGAAGTCTCTTTGTAAGTGATTAGCCTACTTGATGAGGGGGCTATTGGTTCTTTGCATTTTTGTTTTGGAAGAAGGTAAGTTTTTTTAGTTCTGCATATATTTTAGAGATGAGGCCTTTGTCCGTTGAATGTTCGGTAAAGATCTTCTCTCAGTCTGTGGGCTTTCTGTTTATCTTGCGAGCTATGTCCTTTGCAGTGCAGAAGCTCTGCAATGCCCCTCAGTAGACGAATGGATCAGGAAAATGTGGTACATATACACAATGGAATTTTATGCCTCTATCAGAAAGAATGACATTGCCCCATTTGTAAGGAAATGGAAGGACTTGGAAAAAATTATACTAAGTGAAGTGAGCCAGACCCAAAGAAACATGGACTCTATGGTCTCCCTTATTGGGAATAATTAGTACAGGTTTAGGCAGTCATAGCAGAGCATCACAAGAACCCAATAGCTATACCCTTATGCTTACATGAGATGATGCTAAGTGAAATGAACTCCATTTTATGGAAATGATTGTTATATCACAGTTGTAACTACTTTCAATGTCCCATGTGTATCTGTAGCTTCTTTTATTGATGATGTTCTTGTATCACCTTCCTGTGGTTGTACCTACACTATTTCTGTAATCTTATCTGAGTATATTGGAAACCGTGTATACTGGTATTAGAAGTAGGAAATTGAAAGGGAATACCAAAATTGAGAGACACAGGGTAAAAAAGGACAAACAACTACAAAAGCAATACTTGCAAAACTGTTTGGTGTAAGTGAACTGAACACCTCAGGGGGGGAAAGGGAAAGTGGGAGGAGGGAGGGGGTATGAGGGACAAGGTAACAAACAGTACAAGAAATGTATCCAATGCCTAACGTATGAAACTGTAACCTCTCTGTACATCAGTTTGATAATAAAAATTTGAAAAAAAAAAAAAGAAAAATGGATAATTAGTACATGTTCAGGCGGCTGGTCATAGCAGGCAGATCACAATAACCCAATGTTTATGCCCTTATGAACACTTAAGAAGATGCTAAGTGTTATGGAAACAAGTGTTATATCATTGTTGTAATTATTTTCAGCATACCATGTGAAACCATACCCCTTTTTTCCCCTCTTGTATTCATTTCCTTCCTATGGTTTCACCCTCACTATCACTGTATCTGATCTTAGTACCCTGGATACTGCATATATGTGTATTAGAACTAGGGAATGGAAGGGAATACCAGAATTGAGAGACAAAGGATAAAAAGACAAATGATTCCAAAAGCAATACTTACAAAACCATTTGGTGTAAACCAACTGCACACCTCATGGGCAGAGAGGGAAAAGGGGAGGGGGGTGGGGGAAAATGAGGGAGGAGGTAGCAAGTTGAACTAGAAATGTACTCACTGCCTTGCCTATGAAAGTGTAACCCCTCTGTAACTCACTTTGACAATAAAGGGGGGAAAAGGAGAATAAAGATGTGACAAGAGGAAGTCACAATAAGGTAACTACTTCTAGAGTCTATTTTTTAATAGAGCAAATGACATTAGTCTTGACCTTTTGAGGTGAGTTCATTGCCAGAAGCAGCAGAGAGAGGAAGATGTCACAGGAATGGAGGCTCTGTGACTAGCCCAACACAAGCACTGGAATCTGATGATTCCACAGGTGCTTCGCCACACGGGCTGGTTCCTCTACCCCTGTGGGAGAGGATGGAATGAGTGCTAGGAGTCTGAGGTGCATATCCTTCCTTAACAAGGCATTGACCTTTTGTTTAATAGTCCAAAGGACCACCTAGGCCTATTTAACTTACTGTGAAATTAAGATTTGTTCTGTTATCTTGTGTCAGTTACTCTAGTAATTTTGGGAAAATAAATGGATGTCTGGATGGTTAGTCTCTTTTATCCTTTTCTTAATCGTTCATCCTTTCCTTATTTTGCACCTGGAAGATCTAAAAATGCATGAAGCATCTTTCAGAGGTGGAAATTCAACAGAAATACAAAGTTATTTACATAATGGGGCAATTTTTTAAATTGAGGCAAATGATAATATAGAGAAAAGAAAAACAAAGACTCACTGAAACATGAAAAAGAGAATTGGCTTAAACTGACAATTGCCTCTGACTGACAGACATGATGTTTCCTTCTAGAATGAAAACAGATTAATCCAGCAAGAACACAAATTTCTACATTGTCAATTATCCTGACTCACGCTGAAGACCAAAGCCTTCAGTTCTCTTCTCTTCAATGGGTGTCCTGGGGCTGTGAAAGCCACGCTTGTGGCAATACAACAGCAAGGCTAGTGTGGCTTCAGCTCAGTCTTCTACTGCCATTTATGTGCAGCCTGCAGCCAGCACTGTGCAGCAAATTCTCACTCCACTCTTCTGGAATAAGGTACAGGAAGAATAGCCTTAGGGCGGGAACCCATTCTCTCCCATCCTGCAAACTTTACCCTGTGAAGGCCAGAGACTAGTAGAAAGAAGCCAGGGACCAGTGGCTCCCATTTATAATCCTAACTAATTAGGAGGCTGAGAGCTGAGGAATGAAGTTCAAAACTAGCCCAGACAGATGAATCTATGAGACTCTTATTTCCAATTATCCACCAAAAAACCAAAAGTAGACTTATGGCTTAAGTGGAACATTGCCAGCCTTGAACCAAAAAGCCAAAAGAGGGGCAGAAGGCTTTGAATTCAATCCTCAGAATCATCACACACAAACACATACATAAACACACACACACACACACACACACACACACACACACACACACACTGTAACAGAAGTATTGTAAGCACCTAGCTGGCAGGACAGCCTTGGGATTAACACATGCTTTGAAGAAATCTCAGGTTAAGTCAGACAATTCTATTGGAAGAAAGAAGTTATGGTAGAGTGAAGTATAAGGTTTTCTATGCCTTCCTGATTGAAATAATTTCTTTGGCATTGCAGATCAAACAAAAGAATTTTGACTTATTAGCAAAAGAAAACTGAGTCACAAGATGATAGTCATCCGAAAATATCAAATTATCCTTCACTTGATTAGTAAAATATGAAACTAAAGGCTTTAGTTATAATTTCTAAGGTCACTTTACAGCTGCTGAGAGTGGTGATTGTATTCTACCTTGGAAAGTCAACACCTATAATGTGATTACGAACTAGTGGATCTATACTCTCAAGACAGTTCTGATTTCAAACAATCTGTCTAGCATTCCATGTCAGACACTATATTCTAACTCTCAGGTCAGTGAAATACCTATTTTCAAATTAGTACTATCTCTTAAAGAATTCAGGTTCTTAGAACTAGTAATAGGGCTTGAACTCAAGCCATTGCAGTCACTCAGCTTGTTTGTTCAACTGGCATTCTACCACTTGAGCCATACCTTCAGCCTAAATTTTTGCTGGCTTTTTTGAAGGTGTTTTCTACAGGACTATTCTGCTTTGTCTGGCTTTGATCCTCAATCCTCCAAAACTCTGTCTCCTGAGGCTGACAGGTGTGAGCCATTATCACTGTAACATATGAAATCTTTCTATCACCAAGATCTCATTGACTTAGGTGTTGTCATTCAATAGGCAAATTTATGAATGCAATGCATCTTGATCTATGTTACCTCTTTCATTATTCTGTCCCATCCTTCCAAACCCCTCACTTAGGCTTCCCTTACCCTACAAATTGAGTATCATAGAGAAAAAGGATGAAAATGAGATATTGCAGAAGAGACATACTGATAAGTTTGGTGATTATGATGACCTAACAGGAGTTGAGGAATGTACTTTGTCTCCTATGCTATTATCAAAACAACACAAAGCAGTTACTGTTGGGATGGTGAGTATGCAAAAAAAGAACACAGTTACCATGAAAAAGTAAATTGTTGCCTGGCACTAGTGAATCACACCTCTAATCCTAGCTATTTAGGAGACTGAGATCTGAGGATCATGGTTCAAAGCTGTCCTGGGCAGAAAAGTCTCCATGAAACTCTTATCTCCAATTAACCACTCAAAAACCAGAAATGGCTCAAAGTGGTAGAGTGCTAGCCTTGAACCCAAAGAGGCTGTGGATGGAACTAGATATTATGTTAAGTAAAATGAGTCAAAAATGTTGGGGATTCAGCTTGGCCTTGAAGGGAGAAGGGCTCCTGAGACGCCGCTCTTCCCCCAGCTCTGGGGCAGTGTGGAAGTTAGCCACACCTATCTCCTTCTGGGTCCAGAACCAGAAGGAGTAGCTTTGAGGCCAGACCCCCAACTTCTCGCCAGCGAGCACATGTGCCCCCCTTTCGCGGGCTTTGCCCAGAGGATGGGACTATGGGAAGTGACGTTAGCCCATGAGGGGGTCCTAGGGAGCGGCTCTTGGATGACAAGCTCGCCGGCCTATCGCCAGTTCCTGGTCTATCACCCCTTTTCTCGTCATCATTGCTATATAACTGTTAGCCCCTCCTTTATTAAACCAGATTGCTCTTTGAAGCCTTCTCTGAGACTGGTGTGTGCTTGACTTCCTTGGTGGGTAATAAGAAATGAGGAAGGGGTCTCATTCGTCCACGTGCACCTGAGGTTTGTCCGTGTCCCTTCACTCCACCTTGGCCGCCCACAGGTCAGGCGCCCAGGGGAGAGGGTGAAAAGGGGAGCACTGATAAGGGAGTAAACTTAGCATCCCCGAACCCAAGGGGGGTAAATCTAGCCCAGCACACAAACAGAAAGAAAAATAGTAAATTTATCGTTTTATGTGAGGATAAGAAGTTGATCCCAGAGAAACAGAAAGAAGCTGTGTGTCTTTGACTAATTCCTATAATCCTTCTTACTCAACAGGCTAAGATTAGAGTGTCACAATTCAAAGCTTGTTGGGCAGAAAAGTCCATACGAAATGATTCAAATAGTAGATGCTATAGAGGAAACCAAGCTGAGGGAGAACAAGACCTTAAGTCTATACCACAGCATTGCTAAAAGGAAGAAGGAAGAGGAGAAGAAGAGCAGGAAGGAGAAGAGGAGCCTAGAAAAAAGTGTACATGGTAAGGTAGATGGGTAGAAGGCTGCAATTGGGCAAAATGAATAACTTTTTAATGTACTCTTGCTCATTCTGATAAACCATAGCTGACAATAATTCATTTCATATTATAAAATAGCTAATACAGAAGAGTTTTATGAATTATTTATCATCAAAGTGATGTACAGAGGGTTTACAGTTTCATGCATAAGGCATCCTCCCTATTTTTCTTCCTCCCCCACGCACCATGAGTTGTGCAATTGGTTTATGGCATGTAGTTTTGTAAATATTGCTCTTGTATAGGATCACCATTTATGCTTTGTCTCTCCATTTTGATGTTACCTTTTTCTTTTGAATATTCCCAAGACAAAGAAATGGCAAATATCTAAGGAGATGGATATTATAATTACCCCAATGTAACCATTACATAGTGTATGTATGTATACATACAGCACACTGTACACAAATTTCTATATGACTATACTTCCATTTAAATAAAATATATTAAATTAGAATACAATCTTAACAATTAAATTCTTAGAGAATGTAAAGTTTCAGATAGAGCCTAAAGGAAGGAAAACTTTCATCAGTTTGAAAGAAGGAAAGAAACTGATCAGTTAGTGACCTATAGACCAGTGGATCTGAAAAATAATGTGTGTGTGTGTGTGTGTGTGTGTGTATGTGTGTGCACGTGTGTGCAGTTTTCCCGTGGGGGAACCTTGGGCCATGGTGGAGACATTGTAGTTTTGACAGTTGATCGGGAATTTGACAGCTAGTGGAATGACAGGAATGTCAGGAACGTTACCAAGCGAGCCTAAATGCACAACAGAACAAACCAGTACAAAAAACTTTAGAAAAGAATTATGCACTTCTCCATTCTCTCCCTTTTTTCTTCTGCAGGAAATAAGTGGTTATACATTCCAGATATGGCAAACAACTGGAAAAATGCAAGATACAAGATGGTAGAGCTTCCTGACTGGTATGGTAGAATTTCCTGGTTCTTAATGTAATGATTAAGTATTTTAATATGAGGCCTGAGCCAAGGGAACCTAGCCCTTTTAACTGTAGTTTATTTTTCAAATGAGGTCTTGAATTGCTTTCCCAGTGCTGGCATTAGATGCAATTCATCCTAGCTGTACCCTGCCATGGAGCTGGGGTCACAGACACACATCCCCACACCCAATTTATCAATATATCTAAAATACTCAGAGTACAAGACTCTCAAATTTTCCTTTAGCTCCAACAGTCTCAAGTTGAATAAATGATTGGAAAACCATGATAAAATACTAGTTTTCTATATTTTCAACCTATAAAATATATTTAGAAATATTGCTAGACTACAGTATAGGCATCTAAGTTCCTAAATATTTTGAATCACTGACCTGAGAATATGGCTTAAATATCTGATACCTCAATGCTACATTATAAGTATACATGTCCAATAAATCATTAGAAATATAAGAAGACGGGAAAGAATGCAAATGCCAAGGAGAATACATGTAAGTATGAATACTACATTTTGGCTTGTGAAATAGAGGACTTTTCACATGAAGAAATAAATTGCACTGTTATGATATTCAATGAACATGAGTGAAAGCAGAACCAGGTAACTTGAGGGGATGGGTGGGGTTGGGACAGATGGTGGGAATGATGGGAGGGATGAAATTGATCAAGATTCATTGTATTTAAAAAAGGATATGTTGAACTGAAACTAATTAAAATATGTGAATTCCAATGAGATTAAAGGGCTCAACCAAAATTAATTCCTATTTGTTAGGTAAATTAGGTAGGCAGCCAATGAATGAGAACACCACGCAGTATTTAGGCAGGAGAAAGAAAGTATATTTTCAAACTGCAGCCCCCTGCTGTGCATGCTGGAGTTCTGCTGACCAAAGAGGTGAACCACCCACAGGCCATACCTTATCTAGTGCAGGGGAAGGGAGCAGGTGTGGCCAAGTGAGGGAAGGTGTGGCCAGCCAGATGTAGATATGATCTCAGAGCCTGGGATGCTCTCACAGTCCAATGGGAGGTGTGACCGAGGGGTGGTCCAGGATGTAACACTGGTACTGGGAGGGGGATTTAAACAATGCTCCAGCATAGGGCCTGGCAGACCTTGCAGGTTGCAAGTGAATCAGCTCAGGTGTATAATCCACCCTTTCACAGAGCCTTGAAAGCATCATAAAATTGTCTGTGTTCTAGGACTTACTATCTTTTTGTATGTTTACCTTGCTTCTACTTCCATGTGAACCCTGAACAATCAGAAGACAGGAGCCTTCCTTCTCCTCATCCTGTTATGTTTATTGTTACATTTTTGCTTTTCAAGAAAATTATACATTTGCATGCATTTGTAAGAAATAATAGAACGATGGTTCTTTCAAAGCAGTTTTCCCAATTGTAACAGTTTGCAAACTGATAGGATAACTGAATTAGGGTATTGATGTACATTCTACACCCCAAAAAACTTTCACACATACTTGCAACTGCCACATTCTCACCTTGAAGATCTAGGACGACTCCATCTTGAAGCTGCAACCATCTGTTGTTTGTGTTAAGCTAAGAATAACCCAGCACATACATAAAATCCGGGAAATGGCTTGTTTATGTTGAAACTAGCCAGAAATTGTACAGATTCCAGGAACAAAGGTGCTTGTGTGAATGTTTGGGCCGAAACCAACCGGCCATGGAAACCCATTTCCTGGATGGCCCAAGCAGTTTGGGAACATTCCAGTTACAATGACTGCTCTGGAATGTCCTCTGACCAACTTTAGAGAACCCCTAGCCTTGAGCCAATCAGATTTGTCCTCGCACCCCAACCCTGCTTGCACTTATGGCTTATGTAACTTTGTGATTTTTTTCCTTTAAATACCCATGTAAAACTCTGCTCATGGCCTTCCTCCTAACCTCTGCTGCGTCGGAGTGTAGGACAAGGTCTGGGCTGCAGCTCGCCTGAATAAAGCCTTGCTTTTGCATTTCAGAATGTCTGACTCTCAGTGGTCTTCTTGGTGGTCTTCTAGGACTTGGGCACAACACTCTCAGCTCCTATGGCCATGCATCTCCACACTCCTAGCTTTCACTAAGTTTATCACTTGGTATTTTAAGGATGTTGAATTGTATATAAGTACAAACCAAGTATGGATTACAAAGTAACTTGCTAGGAGAAAGAAAATATGTTTTCTCAGTTCATATAAAAATGTGGGTATATTTATGACTTGTTCTGTATTTTCTTGTAATCTTTCATTTTGTTCCATAGGTGTGAGGAAGAAAACCAATTAAGAAAGACTCACAGCTGGGGCTCTAACTCAGTGGCAAAGCACTTTGCTAGGATGGGTAAGATAAAGATACTTCTACTGCTGAGTGGTAAAATGAGGAAGTTTTTTTTTCTTTGAAGATTGTGCAAAACACATGCTTCCAGAATGCTCACATGTTCCACCCCAACTGAACAACCAATGAGGTACCTTTAAGCACAGGATAGCAGTTATCTTCACAAGAAGAAAAAACAAGTAAAACTACTTGAGATGAGAAAGTGAACATCTCAGTAGTAAGGTTATTGTCTTTGCCCTTACATCATTAACTTTTTTCATCTCTCTTCTCAGCCTTAAAGATGCAAATGATTAAGAATTAACTGAAGAAAATATTAGATGAGGTTTGTAAGAATTTCAAAAACTTTCCTCCAGGCCACAGTTTCTGTACAACTCAGTTCTTTGTTTCCATCTTAAAGGTTTGCATTAAAAAAAATCAACACACCCATGTTGGTTCAGGCAGACAACACCAAACTGCTTGAATTCCATAATATAAAATTAAGCACCTACAGCTATAACATGAAATTGTCTAGAGCTCTGAATTTTGGAATTTTAGATCAAACTATTCTCTCTCAAATTCTTTTAAAGCAAGAACATTTCCTCTATCATCCTTCACATTTCACTTTATAAGAATTGTATTAATAAATTACTTCTTGAGAAATTAAAATTTGTTCCTTTTGGTTCCTGCTTTGTGGCAGAAATGTGTATACAAGAATGTTTTGTTCTTTGTACCTGACAGTATTTGGGGAACTTTATATTTCCCTTTAAACTCAAGCTGTTCAGTCTGGAAACCTGGTTATGTTCTGGCTCATAAAAAATTCCCAGGAGACGCAGAATCTTTCTGGAGGATGAGCATTTGGCATTTTGTCCTCAAAGTTACACAGGATGGAGATGCCCTTTGGCTCCATCTTGGCACTACTCCCATAGTTTTCATCTCTCAGACTGATTTTGTTTCTTATGCATTACTTATTATTATTATTTTTTGATGGTATTGAGGCTTGAACTAAGGGCCTGAACACTGTCCCTGGCTTCCTTTTGCTCAAATCTCGTACTCCACCACTTGAGCCATAGAACCACTTCTGGCTTTTTTCTGTTTAGGTGGTGCTGAGGGATCAAACCCAGGGCTTCATTCATGGTAGGCAAGCACTCTACTACTAAGCCACATTCCCAGATTTTATGCATTACTGTTGATAATTTCACATGTACAATCTGATGAAGGTAAGTCTTCTGTAATATACTGAGAAGCAAAGATCCTTCCATTTGACACAGGGTAATTCTTACTTTGTCATGTAGACCATATCTGACATTGTGGGAGTGATGAAACCCACTGAAAATTTATAGAATAATTCCTCCATAACACAGGTATTGAGGGTTTGGAAATGTAACAAAGATCTCTTCAGATTCTATTTGAGACAAACAATTGTCTTAACTGTTTTTATTTTATATTTATTTTATTTTCATTTTTATACATATTATTGCATTAAATACTATTTTTAAGATTATTTAGTATATTATCTTAATTTCAAGCAGAATGGTTGATAATTCTTATAACAAAAATTTAAAGATTTTACAGGGAAAACATAGGAGGTTTTAGCAACCCACACTAATCTACCTGTAGCAAGATGGTCTTATAAATTGTGCTTTTAAGTTCAGGGAGGTTGAGCAATAAATGACACAGGTGTGTCTCTGTGACAGATTAACATAGACTTATTACAGCATTACTTATTGAAAAATCAATCATAAACTAAGGATATCATAACTAAAATATTTGGTATGTTCACATAACCTATGAAATATCCTAGCTGAATACTAACACATAATAGACTGTGGTGGCTCATCCTGTGATTGTGAAGCTGACAGAGCTGTGATTCTCCACTGCTCTCCAATATAACAGACAGCATCACACCACTCATTTCCAGCCAAGCAAATATCACAGTTCAAATTCTGACATATTATTTTGAGCAAATATTCTTAGTTTTCTAACATCAGAAAGTCAAAACAATGTAAATTGGACCAAGGTAAGTCAAATACTGTCTCCCTAATTGCATAAACACAGAACATTTACATTTACATTGTCCTACAAACCTATTGTTCTAGAATTTTCATCCTTAATAAAATATTAGATTTTCTCTTTGAAAGCCTTTATTTTGACAAACAAGGAAAAATGAGACTCGGATTTCAAAGCACCTTCACTGAGTGTGTGAGAGACAAAGGAAATGTCAATAATATTAATGGATTAATTGAATGAACAAATGAATGGAGAATTTGCTTGGCAAATATCCATTAAATCATGTTAAACAAACCTGTTTTCTTAATTAAACTATCAACTGAATCAGCAACATTATCTTTGTCAATAATTTAGAAATCTGGCTGAAAAAACACAAGGATAATTCTGTTCATCTTAGAAGTAAAATCCACACACTGCTCTGCTCAACTCAGACAGTGTGTATTTTCCTGTCCATAGTAGTACTCAAAGTAGGTGTAGTCTTAATATAAGTAGTGAAAATAATGGTTTTATCTGAGTTTGTTGGAGAAGACAATGGTACTTTTCAAGCTCTGTGGCCCTCATCATCAATTCAGACACAGCAGAGATTTTGATTGCTCTGAGATAAGGTGGCCATATTAGCAATTGATTCCTTCTCTCACTCAATTAATCCAACCCAAATTCCATCCCAAAACTCAGCACATTTTTCAACACTTTTACGAAGGCTAAGTTTATATTAATATACTGAAAATATATTGAAGCATCCCTAAGTGAATATAATCCAAAATATTAAAAAAAAATCAGCAGTTTCTGAGTGCCCTCACAAAGTCACAAAGGAGAAATTCAGTGTGTGGGCTCATGAAATAGGCTGAAAGAAAAATATGGGCATGGTTGAGCAGGGTGGTTTATGCATCTAATCTGAGCTGCTTGTGAGGTTTATATCTGAGAGGGAATTGTATGATTCAAGGCTTGCCTGGGAAGAAGATTCAAGAGATTCTATCTCAAACTATGTAATGGTATACTTTTGTTATCCTAGCCACCGGTGAAGCACAATGGCTGGGTGTACTGGAATGTACCCTTTATCCCAGTAACAAAGGAAACCATAAATGGGACCCAAAAATGTGTTGGCCATAAAGCAAGATTTTATCTCAAAAACACACAACACAAAAAGAACCTGGCAGAATAGTTAACAAATACCAGGACCAGAGTTCAAATAAGGTATGTACATGCGAAACAAAAGTAAAAGTTCTGGTTAAATTTAGATTCTCTCAATGATATTAAGTTACATATTTTTCAAAATTCTTAAACATTTCTGAACACTTATAGTCTTAAGCATTTTGATGAAGATATTCAAGCTTTGTTTAGGTATTTTTAATATCTAATTGTGTTTTACCTTTTTATTCCTTTTGTCCACATACAGGCTTTTTTTTGTTTTTTAATCAAATACTGATGTACAAATATATATCTTAGGCTCTTCTCAGTAGCTCATACTGCAATTCACTGTACTCAAGAGATAAAGAGGATTGCTGTTTGGCCCCAGCCCAAGCAAAAAGTTAGCAAGACTCATCTCAAACAAGAAGCCCTGCAAGATAATTTACATTCGTTACCAAGCAGGAGGAATTAATAAAAGAACAGGGGTGTGTGGGAGGCATACTCAAGGAACACAGCATTTATATAGCAAATGCAAGGCCCTGAGTTGGTCACAAAGAATATAAATGGCTCAGGTGTGAAAATGTATTTTGTTGATAAGGCATAATCAATTATCATTTACATGTAATGAAAATCTCTTCCAGTTTCCTCTGGCATTATGGAGAGAGCAGGGTCATTTTTGTAAGTGTATTTAAAATAAAAACACTACTGAATTCCCCAGGCTTTCTGCAATTCTGACCTTTACCAGAAATCTACTGCTCTTTTATGGTTAGTGCTGCATTTTTGGCTGCCACTGTATTGAAGTGGTGCACCAGATGTATTTATTGTACTTGAGCACATGTGCATGAGTGATAGCTACAATATTATTTATATATGCAGAAAATTGAGCCAACATAATAGAGACTTTGAAATAGAAGCCAATAGAAGCCAATATTAGTTATAGAAGAAAAGAGCCTTGAGTTTACTGAGGAAAAATATTCAGTTAATGAAGTGTTTTCCTAAACTCAATGGCACGTGCCATCCAACAAGCTAAGTAAGATAGGCAGTAACAGTACTTGCAGATGTGGGCAATCACCATATGGTAACTGGGACATAGTGGGTCCTAAACACACAATTTCTTATACTTCTTTTTTTTTTAAAGTTTTTATTATCAAACTGATGTACAGAGGTTACAGTTTCATACGTTAGGCATTGGATACATTTCTTGTACTGTTACTACCAGTATACACGGTTTCCAATATACTCAGATAAGATTACAGAGATAGTGTAGATACAATCACAGGAAGGTGATACAAGAACATCATCAATAGTAGAAGCTACAGATACACATGGGACATTGAAAGTAGTTACAACTGTGATATAACAATCATTTCCATAACATGGAGTTCATTTCACTTAGCATCATCTTATGTCATCATAAGGGTATAGCTATTGGGCTCTTGTGATCCTCTGCTGTGACTTGCCTAAACCTGTGCTAATTATTCCCAATAAGGGAGACCATAGAGTCCATGTTTGTTGGTGAGAATGTAAACTGGTTCAGCCACTCTGGCAAGCAGTATGGAGATTCCTCAGAACGCTAAATGTAGAACTCCCCCATGACCCAGCAACCCCACTTTTGGGTATCTAGCCAAAAAACCACAAACAAAATCACAGTAAAGGCACCAGCACAACAATGTTCATCGCAGCGCAATTTGTCATAGCGAGAATCTGGAACCAACCCAGATGCCCCTCAGTAGATGAATGGATCAAGAAAATGTGGTACATATACATAATGGAATTTTATGCCTCTATCAGAAAGAATGACATTGCCCCATTTGTAAGGAAATGGAAGGATTTGGAAAAAATTATACTAAGTGAAGTGAGCCAGACCCAAAGTAACATGGACTCTTATACTTCTTTTTGAACTCATACAGAACTTCCATTCTGCAAACCTGAGACTAGTGACACTCAGGAAATGTTTAGGCCTGGATCATAAAAGAAAGAAATATTTTACCAAAGCACAGGCAAAGAGAGAGCACAGTACTCTTAGATGACTGGAAGTAGGAGTACATATTAATCACAGTGATGCAATCACAATGAGCTCTGATGTAACCCAGGCCTTAATCATAACGTTTCATTGGAAAGTATTGCCTAAGTAGTAAACCGTTTAATAAATTTGTAGAAGGACAAAAGTAAAGAAGACTATCTAAGGTTTACTTAACTAACAACTTTTACTAAATTATGGTAAATGTTCCAACATGCTACAAAGAACATTTTTTTCAAGAGAAAAGTATCTTAATAGATAAGGAATATATTTTGACAAGTCATTTCTATCAATAGATTTCATCGTCTCTTAAGAACCATTCAGAGATGTAATGTCATGGCCCATTGGTTTCAGGGCATCTTTAACACTAAGGATAGAAAATAATCAACTAAAACTTTAAAAGTTGCAAAATCAAAAAGAAGGAACTCTGTGTGTGTGTGTGTGTGTGTGTGTGTGTGTGTGTGTGTGTGTGTGTGTGTGTGTGTGTGTGGGACTAGGGCTTTAATTCAGGACTTGGGCACTGTCCTCCAGGTTTCCACTAGAGGATGCTGCTATATCTCTTCATCTGTAACTCTACTTCTCTCACTTTGGTGAATAGTTGGAAGGAAGAGTTTCATGGACTTTCCTGCCAAGGCCAGTTTCATTTTCTGATCCTCATATCCCAGCACCTTGAGTAACTAGGATTATAGGCTTTAGTGATGGGCTCCCATCTAACGAGGCTTTAAATTCTATTTCTTGCTTTTAGAGCAGGAAAAGAATAACACTTTTTATATTACTCCCTACTTTTTCCTGATACATAAAAATATTTTTTGTTAAAACTAAAATCAAAACAGAACAAAAACCCATAGCACTCTTTTGCCTGGAATGGAATGAGAAAACAACCAAGTGTTTTCTCTCCCACATTTGAGACCCAACGAGAAAAAATGGTGGAAATATAATCATTTTGATAGTACTGTGTGTTGCAAGTATCCAAATGTCAGAGGACATTTAGACCTAATAGTCAATGCTCTTGGGAAACCCATCAAAGAGATATAGGCCTTGCATCAGGTGAAGCCACCACACTGTGGCTTCACACTGTGGAGGCCAGTGCTATGCTCACCTTTCTTTCGACACTTTTCTGCAGAAGTCAGATAAGGCTCGGCACTTGACAGACAGGCAGAATCTCCTTGCTCCTTAGTGGTCGGTTTCAGAGCCCTATCCTTATATGAACCACAAAAAAGAAAAGCTTCTCCCCAGATGTCCCTCAGTAGATGAATGGATCAGGAAAATGTGGTACATATACACAATGGTATTTTATGCCTCTATCAGAAAGAATGGCATTACCCCTTTCACAAGGAAATGGAAGGACTTGGAAAAAATTATAGTAAGTGAAGTGAGAAAGACCCAAAGAAACATTGGCTCTACGGTATCCCTCATAGGGAATAATTAGCACTAGTCAGAGCAGAGGATCACAAGAGCCCAATAGCTATACCCTTATGGACACATAAGATGATGCTAAGTGAAATGAACTCCATGTTTTGGAAACGACGGTTACATCACAGTTGCAATTACTGTCAACATGCCATGTGAAACCGTAGCTTCTATTGTTGATGATCCTCTTGTATCCCCTTCCTGTGGTTGTACATGCACTATCACTGTATCTTATCTGTGTAAATTGGAAACTGTATATACTGGTATTAGAACTGGGAAAGTGAAAGGGAATACCAAAATCGAGAGACACAGGATAAAAAGACAAACGACTATAAAAGCGATACTTGCAAAACCATTTGGTGTAAACCAACTGAACAACTCATGGGGGGAGACGGAAAGGGGAGGGGGGAGGGGTGAATGAGGGAGGAGGTAACAAACAGTGGAAGAAATGTATCCAATGCCTAAGGTATGAAACTGTAACCTCTCTGCACATCAGTTTGACAATAAAAAAAAAGAAAGAAAAGAAAAGAAAAGAAAAGCTTCTCCTCTGAACAGAGGTTTCTCTTTACTGATTCATAAACACAAATGAGTCCAATAAAGGATTTAGATCATTTTATTGTTCTAGCTGTACCCTTATTTTTCAAATGTTTTCCCTGCAATTCAAAAACGACCATGTTTCGTTCTAGTTACTAGTAAATGGATCTAAAGAAAGATGTGGGGTAAGATGGTGATTCTTTTTATAGTCTCCCAAGTTAGATATATAAGTATATTTTTATTTTGTTCAACATTCTGAGAATGTAATATGCACTCATTAAATATTAGCTGAATAATCAGATGTAAACATTTTACTCTCTTCATAAAGGATATTTGGGTAATACATAATATATATAAGTGTAGCAATGTTCAATAGACAGTCTTATTTTCTATTGGTGCTTTGATACCCAAAGGGAAAGTGCTAGAATAAAGAAGGCCTATCTACTTTATCTTGGAAGAAATGCTGATATTTCAATGCATTCCATTTCAGTCAGTTTCCCCTTAGTGAAACAAAAATAAGATTTCTCTTTACCTTGTTTTAGTGAAAACTTTGGTGTTTGAAGGTTCTTGTCAGCATATCAGAAACATATAACCAAAACTTTAGAATTGTAGAGCTCTTGGGGTAATATGAGGCAAAGGAAAAATATACAGCATGCAATTAAGGTCAATTCTAATGAAATAATGAGTTGCTTTGCCAGCAAATCATGTTTTAAATTCAATATTTCAGGGCGATTAAAGTACAATAACCTTTGCTTACCCTATTGCTCCAATAAGGTAAGAAGTGAAACACAGATTATATAGAATAATCAGAAAGCTACATTAGAAGTTTGTACATTTTCTTTTTGTTACCTGTGGGGCCAGCGCACTGTCCCTGAGCTTCTTTTACTTAAGGCTAGTGCTCTACCACTTGGGTCACAGTGCCAATTCCACCTTTTTCTGAATAGTTTTTTTTTCATGGAGTTTCCTGTCCAGACTGGCTTTGAACCATAATCCTCCCATCCCTGCTTCCTGAGTAGATAGAATTACAGGTATGAGTCACTGACACCCATCTGATGTTGATGTTTTAATCATGAATTTGAATGAATGACCTTTGAGTAAGATATCTGTTTATTTATCCCAACTTTCCTCTGTAAATGTGTCCACGGTATTCCTGATGAAGAAGTCAGTAAGGACCATTCCATTGAACTGGAGCATTTTCTTTTTAAGAAAACTTGGAAGAAATAGTCTGCCTTACCACCAAAACAGTTCATCCGTGAAAAGTTGATATCTGAGGAATCATTTTTTTCTTATTTGTCAAAGTGATGTACAGAGAGGTTACAAATGCATACATTGGGCATTGGATACATTTCTTGTACTGTTTGTTAGCTCTTCCCTCATCCACCCCTCCCCCTCCCCCATTCCATCTCCCCCCACGAGTTGTTCAGTTGGTTTACACCAAATGGTTTTGCAAGTATTGCTTTTGTAGTCGTTTGTCTTTTTGCCCTGTGTCTCTCGATTTTGGTATTCCCTTTCACTTTCCTAGTTCTAATAACAGTATATACAGTTTCCAATTTACTCAGATAAGATACAGTGATAGTGCATGTACAACCACAGGAATGGGATACAAGAGGATCATCAACAATAGGAGCTACGGTTTCACATGGCATGTTGACAATAATTGCAACTGTGATATAACAGTCGTTTCCATAACATGGAGTTCATTTCACTTAGCATTACCTTATGCATTCATAGGGGCATAGCTATTAGGCTCTTGTGATCCTCTGCTGTGACTAGCCTAAACCTGTTCTAATTATCCCTATGAGGGAGACAATAAAGTCCATGTTTCTTTGGGTCTGGCACATTTCACTTAGTATAATTTTTACCAAGTCCTTCCATTTCCTTATGAATGGGGCAATGCCATTCTTTCTGACTGAGGCATAAAATTCCATTGTGTGTATGTACCACATTTCCTGATCCATTCGTCTACTAAGGAGCATCTGGATTGGGTCCATATTTTAGCTATGACAAATTGGGATGGAAGAAAGATAGCCTTTTTAACAAATGGTGCTGGCAAAACTGGTTCAACACCTGAAACACATTAAAACTAGATCCTTACATATTACCCTGCACCAAAATCAATTCCAAATGGATCAAAGAGCTTGAAATTAAAACAGGTACCATGAAAACACTAAAAGAAGGAGTGGGAGAAACATTTGAGCTCCTTGGCACAGGATGGAACTTCCTTAACAAAGACCCAGAAATGCTACAAATCAAAGAAAGGATGGATAAATGGGCCGGCATCAAACTGCAGAGCGTCTGCAGGGCAAAGGACATAGCTCGCAAGATAAACAGAAAGACCACAGATTGGGAAAAGACCTTTACTGGTCATACAAAGGACAAAGGCCTCATATCTGAAATATATGCAGAACTACAAAAATTAAATTCCTCCAAAACAAAACCACAAAGAACCAACAGCCCCCTCAGCAAGTGGGCTAAAGACTTAAAAAGAGACTTCTCTGATGAGGAAATGAGAATTGCCAAGAGACATATGAAAAAGTGCTCTACATCACTGGCCATAAAAGAAATGCAAATCAAAACAACATTGAGATTCCATCTCACCCCAATAAGAATGTCCTATATCAAGAAAACTAACAATAATAAATGTTGGAGGGGATGTGGCCAAAAGGGAACAGAACACTACTTCATTGTTTGTGGGAATGTAAACTGGTTCAGCCTCTCAGGAAAGCTGTATGGAGATTCCTCAGAAGGCTAAACAGAGAGCTCCCCTATGACCCAACAGCCCCACTTTTGGGCATCTACTCAAAAGACCACAAACAAGATCACAGTAAAGTTACCAGCACAACAATGTTCATCTGAGGAAACATTGAAATATGTAACTTTCCAGATTTAATGTTACTTTCTGAAAATTTTATCGCTCGAACCATAACCAAACCTATATGTAGAAAAAGAATAGGCATATATACCTGAAGTTACTATATACTAACAGCAATACAACTCTATTCTCATCCATCTCTTTTTCGTCTTTCAGCTCTTTCTTTTAGAATTTCCTCTACGTTTTCCCTAGTTATTGTATAAATTATAGAATTAAACATAGATAACTGTGCAGAAGAAATTCTGGGCCATGTATGGTTATGTCTTTATTTTAAAGACGTGATCTTCTTTTCCTTAAGAAGCCTCTTAGGGAGTTAGATATTAAGCCTACATCTATGGGAAACATAACAGCCAAGAAATTATATACTTAACTTTCCCAATATTGTGTTCTTGGAAAAACTAGAGATAGAGTTTCAACCAATGCTTGCTCTAACATCAATGCTCTGATGCATTAACATATGTTGCAGAACTATGTTCTAGACACTGGAGAGTGTAATCATTTAAATAAAATAAATAGGGGGAAATTCTCAACTTATTTTTTAAATAATTTTTGTCCTTAATTTGGGTTCTATCCCTTCTTGGAGAAGGGTTCCACCTTATTTTCTGAACCATTGTTTTGCTCTCTGTCCCAAACTTTTCATTAACATGTAGGACAAATTCCAACTTAATGTATGTATTTTCTTATAATGTGCAAATTTACATTTGTTGATTGGCTTTTATACTAGCCTAAATGCCAAATTAATTAGTCTCTTTACAAATTTACAAAGCAACATATATGAACCATAATATGAGCATTTAGTGACATAATAGTAGATTTTCTCTTTTTTCCTAGGTGCTCAATTAAAAAACAAACCATGCACGTACTTCACCAAACATTAGATCCAGTCCATAAACATAGAATGCCTTGTGATTAATTTGATGGTCTTTATCCTTAATTAGCTATTATGTTCTTATAAACAAATATCGCTGTAACTCTGGCATTCCTAAACTGGCTTCCACATACAATCACTTCCAACAATTCATCCAGTCTATAAGTAGTGCCTCAAATTGATAGTCCCAAATAGCTAGTGCCTCTTTTCTTTTTATGTCTCAGATCTAATTATCAGTACATACAGCAATTAGTTCTTTTGATTCAAACAGTGTGACTAAACCAATGCCGGCTGGATCAGTAAATGCCTTGTGCTGTAGGAGAAATAAAAATTACAGGTCACAGGAAAATGTAGTGCTATTTAATTCCTAAAGTAATAAGCCTGAAAAAAAGCCTTCCAATATACAGTAAATCTCCTAGCACAACAAAGTTTCTGAAACACTGCTTACCATAGCCCAGGGACCAGGTGCATCTCCCTAGATGCAAGACAAGACAATATGGTATATAAACACAATGGAGTTTTACTCATCCATTAGAAAGAATGAAACTGTAACATTTGTAAAGAAATGGAAAAACAGGGAAAAATACATTAAATAAATTAAGTCAGAGAGAAAAGAACTGAAGTTTTCCTTTATATGTGGAAGCTAGATTTAGCTTAAAACTCATAAGAAAATATGTTGGGTTGTATGAAAGTATATACAATGGATCAGGAAAATGTGGTACATATACACAATGGAATTTTATGCCTCTATCAGAAAGAATGACATTGCCCCATTTGTAAGGAAATGGAAGGACTTGGAAAAAATTATACTAAGTGAAATGAGCCAGACCCAAAGAAACATGGACTCTATGGTCTCCCTTACTGGGAATAATTAGCACAGGATTAGGCAAGCCACAGCAGAGGATCACAAGAGCCCAATAGCTATACCCTTATGATCACATAAAATGATGCTAAGTGAAATGAACTCCATTTTATGGAAATGATTGTTATATCACAGTTGTAACTACTTTCAACATCCCATGTGTATCTGTAGTTTATACTGTTGATGATGTTCTTGTATCACCTTCTTGGATTGTACCTACACTATCTCTGAAATCTTATCTGAGTATATTGGAAACTATGTATACTGGTATTAGAATTAGGAAATTGAGAGGGAATACCAATATTGAGAGACAAAGGGTAAATTAAAAGAAACAAAAACAAAAGCAATACTTGCAAAAATGTATGGTGTAAGCGAACTGAACACCTCAGGGGGGGAAAGGGGGAGGGGGAAGGGGAGGTATGAGGGACAAGGTAACAAACAGTACAAGAAATGTATCCAATGCCTAACGTATGAAACTTTAACCTCTCTGTACATCAGTTTTATAATAAAAAAATTAAAAACAAGAAACATGGACTCTATGGTCTCCCTTATTGGGAATAATTAGTATAGGATTAGGCAAGTCATAGCAGAGCATCACAAGAGCCCAATAGCTATACCCTTATGACCACATAAGATGATGTTAAGTGAAATGAACTCCATGTTATGGAAATGATTGTTATGTCACAGTTGTAACTACTTTCAACTTCCCATGTGTATCTGTAGCTTCTATTATTGATGATGTTCTTGTATCACCTTCCTGTGGTTGTACCTACACTATCTCTGTAATCTTATCTGAGTATATTGGAAACCGTGTATACTGGTATTAGAAGTAGGAAATTGAAAGGGAATTACAAAATTGAGAGACACAGGGTAAAAAAAGACAAACAACTACAAAAGCAATACTTGCAAAACTGTTTGGTGTAAGTGAACTGAACACCTCTGGGGGGGAAAGGGAAAGTGGGAGGAGGGAGGGGGGTATGAGGGACAAGGTAACAAACAGTACAAGAAATGTACCAATGCCTAACATATGAAACTGTAACCTCTCTGTACATCAGTTTGATAATAAAAATTTGAAAAAAAATAAAAATATATATAACTTTTCTAAAAAAAGCAAAGTATATACAAATGTATTAACTGAAATATTATAGACTCATGAGAGATTTCAAAGAATGTAATTCCTCAGAAAGCCAAAATCAAAGTTTAGCAAACTGAAACACCAGGAAGCAGGTACTTGAAAGAGGAAGGGTGGGGCCAAAGGGGAAGGAGTAGATGAATAGAGTGGAGAAGAGGGGTAAAATGCAGACAAATATCCAACATATATCCTACAAAATTAAATAGAATGAGGGAAATGGTAGGTAGAAGACAGACAGGTAAAAATCCTGAAAGGGGTAACATTGATCAAGATACATTGTGCTCAGTAATTGCTTTGTTAAATTCAGCTCCTTGTTACAATTGCTTAACGATAATGATATTTAAAATTAAATAATAAAAAAGTATGCAAAAAGATCTCTTTGAAATTGTTTCAAAATTAGCTGTTAAAAAGAAGGGAGAAAATGCTCAGTGCCAATTTGCTGTGCAGAGTCCAGTACAGTAGTCTGTTTAGCCTGCATTTGTCTTGAGATGAGACCTATGCTGTTGCTGGAGATTCACCCTTTCTTTACTTTGCTTCTACCCCCATCCTCTGCTACACTATAACTTCACCATTAGTACTGGGGTACCCTTTCTCATCTTCTGTTCTACTCTCCAATGTCTTGTCCAAGTTTTTGTTGACTTCTATACTCCAGCACTGGGACATCATTCTAGTGGTAGAATGCCTGCCAAGCAATGATAAGGTTCTGAGTTCAATCCCTAGCATTGGTAAAAATAAATAAATAAATAAATAAATAAACAAACAAACAAAAATAAAAGCTGTAAAAATCTAGACCCTTTGCTCTCATCCAACTTGAATGGTAGCATTTCTCCAATTGTTTTGGATTCTGTCCCTTAGAGGACTTGTCCAAGGCTAAGTGATCCTAATCAGAAAACGTGTACCCCTGGCCTTTATTTAATTATATTTTAATTATATTATTTGAAATAAGTTTGCTTGAATTTTTAGAATCCTTTTCATTGTAGATGTATATATTATATATAATATATGTGACATACCTAAATATTTACATATCATATATATATGACATACTATGTATCATATATCGGCACACACATTATGTATATACACATGAATATCTAAAATATGTGTAATTTATTGTTTTAACCAATTATATATCAGATTTAGTGACATTTGTTATATGTACATTGTTGTACAACCAATGCCACTACATCCACATTTTCTCATCCCAACTGAGCATTATTTGCTCAGTTGACTTTGGAAAGATAGTCTACTTTCTATCTCCATCAATTGGTTAATTTATATATATGATGCAAATTACATAATGTCGGGAGCCGAGCTAGCAGCTAAGCTCATCCTGACCTCTGGCTGTGCTGATGTCGCCAGAATGTCGGGAGCCAAACTTGCTTCTAGATTCATTCTTACCACTGGCTGTGCTGTTATCGCTAGGATGTACCAGATGCAAGGACCTTGCTCACGGCCACTATCTGGAATTGCTTTGCCATTGTCTGCACCTTGCTATGTCCGCTGGAGTAGATTCCTATGTTAATCTACCTTTTCCTGTGTTTACTATAATCAAATGTTTGTGAACTTCAAAGACCCTGTGTGTTCTGAAATTTTAACAACCCTATGCTATTCTCTGGTTCCAAAACTGCATATAAGCTGGAAGTTAAGAATAAACTGTTGCTGCAGTTTCAATCTCAAGATGCAGACCTCCCGTACCCCATCTTTGCCTCTTGTCTTTTTTCTCTTGTCTTTTTTCTCTTGTCTTGTATTTTTCCTTTTCTTTAATCCTCGCCCCCCTCATTCAGAATTCCTTTTCACTGCCGGCTGGCTCGGCAGGACATAATATTTTCCTTTTGTGTCCACCCATGTTATGCTATGTATGTACAACAGCTTTAATCCTTTTTGTGGATAAATACTATTCTATTATGGCACTTTTTTGCCTATTCATATGCTGCTGGCTATCTGGGTTGATTCTACGTGCTTACTATTGTAAAATTTGCTGAGGTTATAGGCACAAGTGTCTCTGTTCTTTTTTTCAATTCTTTGGTTAAGTAACCAAAGTTAATGATACTCAGATGAGGTGAGAGTAATGGAAAGGAGAGGGCTGCCTGCTCTAGTTTCAAGCTATGTAGATAGCATAACAAGTCAGAATCACCTACACATCATGAAATTATTCAAGGTGGTGAAAGTGGGGACCACATTTATCTGGTGATGGAATTGAAAATCAAAAAAGACATCTGGAAATGGATCTCACACCCCTACCACTGAGTACAAAGCCTGGAGGACCTTTAGGTAAACCGGATATGCCATGAACTCCTTTGTCCTGCTGGATGCACATCACAATGACAAATAACTTAGGCCTGAGCAAAAGGTTCACCCTGGGAAAGATGCTGAATGATGTTTTGGGTGACCTGAAATTTTCCCGCACCAAAGACAACATCTGCAAATCTGACATCTCTAGGCTGGGTGTCCTGTTGTACTTTATGGTTCTGTTTGACAGTAATTTTGACAGTAAGTTTGACAGGATTTTCATGCATATACAGAAGCTAGTTCTGTAGCCAAGGCCCAACACCCCACCTATCTTGTAGTTTATTGTCAGTTCAGATAAGACCTTTTGCTGTTTCAGCTATATGAGCTTAATTGTTAGTTCTTCACATACACCAATACCCCAGCAAGTTACTCGGGCCTGATAAAGGCTTTCATTATGAGTGCATATGATCAAACAGGTAAGCTGTGTTTCTGATCTTGAGCCTGGCAACTACGTGATATGTTCTTCCTTTCTCAATGAAGAAAAATATAGGAATGGGAGCTAGATTCTTCTTGAAAATGTTGTGCCCAGGCTTGCTGCTTTGGGAAACACAAACCTATGCATTTCCCTCATCACTGTAACTCTCAGTACACGTTGCCAAATTGTTTCTGCCAGCATTTGCCTTATGGCTCTAGACTCAAAGATTCACAAGGTCTACTGTATGTATGATAATTACTGTAATTCTCCCCAATACATCAACTTCTTTTTCCAACACTCCTTTGATGATTTTAAATGTTTTGCAACATTTTAGAGTCCAGAAATGTTGCTTTATTTAGTTTTTGTCAGCTCAAGACTTATTTAATTTCCAAACCAATTCCTAGCAGTTCCTACTTTGCCACCTTCTATCATATAACTGTCACGAACTTGTAAAGAACTGGAGCTTGTCAAAATATCAATGGAAAGTGAGAAACAGTAGGTATTCATTACAGACTTTAAAAGTCCCTCTCCAGATGCCTAAGTTGATCCCTCTGACTGTTAGTGACTACATGGAAGTATTATTTAAGAGAGTTTGCTACCAATCCACATCTGACTAGGAATAACTGTCTGAAGAAAAACAAACAAACAAACAAAAAAAGTAATCTAATCAATGTAAAAGTTACTTGCTTCTTAAAGCTCAATACCATCCCAATTGTTCAAAGTTAGGCCATTATTTCATTGCTTACTTACTGTCTGGTTCTATGTATGACAGATAGTAAATTATGTCATTGTGAATTAGAAAACAAGTATGACTCAGTGCTCTTGAATGACATAAGTTGGCTGTGAAGACCAGGTAAAGGAACTGAGGTAAAGAGAAAAGGAATAAGGCATGATTATGTTCTAAATTTTATTCTTCAACAGTCCTCAGTCAGTTCATTTGACTGAGAATTTCTGTTTTAACTGTTGAGTGACAAGATTGAAATTCATTCAAAGGTCATTGATTTCAAGTCTAAAATTTTACATGGACAGTAGATTCAATTCCATCTCTCAGATCTGCAGGACAAATTTTGTAACTTCTTTATAGATGATTTTCTTCTTACTTATGTTGTTTAGAAAAAAGATTCTATAACCTGCAGGGTAGAGAAATTATCATCTTTTCTTCCTCTTTTGTGAATATACTTCTATCTTGAGCTCATAGAGAGTAATTGGTTCTTGTTGAAATACTGACCATTAGGTGTAACAATCTCAGTGTATCTTCTTGAAATTGTGCCATTGCACAGCTAAATGAAAGTATGGGACAATGCAGAAAATTACTCAATCAGATGTTTATATCATTTTCCTCGTGAAAAAGAGTTGGGCTGATTTTTCTGATTGATGTTTTTGTTATGTCATGTAATTTTGTTTTCCAGTTCTTCAATTATGTATATGAAACAGATATTATGGTGTGTTGTGGACAGTCTTGATCATTAATGTTTAAAAAAATAAAAAAAATGCAGAGAAATGTCCAGTGAAAATGGCACAATTTAAGATGATGAATACTATTCATTGTAAAATACCTAAAATGTTCTCTAGAAATAGCATATATGCTGTATATTATCATTGATTTATGTGTTGATTTCTTTAATACTTTCTACCAAACCTGCTGTGGACATGGAGACTGTGAAAAGATAAAGAATAGCATCTTGTCCTTAGGTATTTTATATATGAAGAGGGAGGGAATGTGAAAACTTGAGAGCACATGATACACTCAGGTAACATCTACTCAGTGAAAACCAAAATTTCAGTCTAGATAGAAAGATGAAGAAGAGCTTTCTACAAACCCTCATGATTACTATGATAAAACTGTAGTTCTAAGTGTTCTTTGCCTGGAATCAAAATAAGATAACCATAAACTTGGAAAGAGACATTGAAGCTTAACTTTAAAATAAAACATGAGTTACAAAGAAGCAAAAAGATGCAAGGGAAGAGATAATAAGTGAATACAGAGATATTCAGCATTTTCTAGCTTACTGAAGGATTTCAAGGATCAACCTTCCTAATTACACAAGATTAAAATGAATATAAAATTGATGACATATTAAAGTCTGAGTTGAATTTGAGTTGCTCTTAAAATCATCAGGGTGAAACATGAGAGGGTTGTTTCAAAACAGGGACAGAAGAGCTCTTTTAAATAACACTTTAATGATCAATGTGATGATGCACTCATCCCCAGGTCTGACCAAGTTGCAGCTCATTCTTTCTCTAAATCACATTTCTCACCTTAATTTTAAAGTACACAAGAGTTACAACAAGGTACGAGGAAATAAACAAGTAAAAACTTTATGGGCTGGGGATATGGCCTAGTGGCAAGAGTGCCTGCCTCAGATTCACGAGGCCCTGGGTTCGATTCCCCAGCACCACATATACAGAAAACGGCCAGAAGCGGCGTTGTGGCTCAAGTGGCAGAGTGCTAGCCTTGAGCGGGAAGAAGCCAGGGACAGTGCTCAGGCCCTGAGTCCAAGGCCCAGGACTGGCCAAAAAAAAAAACAAAAAAAAAACTTTATGTGATGCTTATAAACATGCTAATATGTAAAGGGGAAATACCTGACAAGCTAATGATTACTCAATATTTTTATCACATGAACTTTCCATTAAACTTAAAGTTTGGCTTTGACAGGACAATCTCAAATTATTTGAACAAGTGTCAAAGACTTGATCAAAATTTATTAAATACCTACTGCAAATTTGTTATTGTTACCATTGCTATTACTGAAGTAGGTTCCAGACCCAAATTTCTGTGCTCAGTATGTCATGTCTGCCCACTAATGACTCTATTCAGCTACATAAAAAAGAAATTAATGATGAAAGTCAGAGACAGAAGAGCTAACACAGCTTGGGCACACTTCAGGAGTATTGATTTCAACCTGTGTTTCCTGTACTTTTAGGTTTAAATAAGAGGGGAGAAGCTCAGTGCCCGTAGTTCATGCCTGTAATTCTAGTGACTCAGGAGGCTGATCCGAAGATCAAAGTTTAAATCTCACCAGGACAGGAAAGTCCATTTAGCTACCAACAAAGCCATAAGAGGAAAAGTGGTAGAGCTCTGGACTTGAGAATACCTCAGGAACTGGGCTCAGTTCTGGAGTTCAAGCCCAGAAGTGGCATCAAAATAAAGGAATGGAGGGAGGAAGAAATGGGTTTGGTGAAGAAGTATACATAATTATTAAACAGTCCTAGTCATAAATGTGTGTGGGTATTCATAGATGTCAGGTGCACCTTTGGTATGATTCCTTATTATTTTAGAATCAAGAGTCTCTACTGCATATATGGGGATATGTTCGTCTCCTGTAACAGAATGCTTAACCATCATTCTAGTCCTTCCTGGATTTCAAGATGCTGCAAGTGACCGCAGGAGAAAATGCCTCAGAGCACAGAACACATGTACAAAGTAGAAGTTGAGATACCTACATTTTACCCTACTTTTAACTAATTTATTGGCTCAATAAAAGGGCCAGTACATCATATTTTATCATCACAATATATTTCCTCAGATTTTTCATTAATGAAAAAAAAGGTAACGACATAGTTCAATAGTTTACAAATATTTAATTTGGATGAATTCTCCTCTGGGAAATAAAAAAAAGGAAATATTGTACTATTCTCACTATGATTGAGAAAAAGAGTTATACTCAAATTGAACTCATTAAACACTTTAAGTCACAAAGCAACTCCCTCATCTGAAAGTAAGCAGAGATGTTACCTACTGCTGGAGAAGGAGAAGAAACTCTCATTTAAATTATACAACCAGACATCAGTAAGAAAAGACCAACATATTGATGATGAACTAGTAAAGGACTAGTCTGTCGGTGATAGTATTCAACCTATGACTCTCATAGAATTTGGAAGAATCGGTACTTTCAAAGGGGACTTTTTGTTGTTTTTGTTGTTAAATAAAGTCAACCTGCTCATCACAGAACCTATTAGAAAAAAACTGAAGAAGTGCCTCGTGCATTGAGGAGAAGAGCAAAGTGCTGATTCAGAAGTTATTTATTATTACCGTGGAACATACTCAGTATTCCATGAAGCAGGGAAAGGAAGCACTGCTGTTTGATGACAATGATGAAATAGCACAAATGAAAGAATAAAATAGCAAGGACAGAATTTTTTATTTCTAGCTAAGGCCATGATTACATGCAGAGAACATGATTTTCAACAAATAAAAGGCATGTGCTTAAGAAAATGTAAAGTTCTAGAGACCAGCAAAAGTGACTTATGCCAGTCATGAAGGATTAAAACTGGGGCAGTAAGAAGGAAATCCACCCCCAACTCAAATAAATCAATGTTGATTAAACAATAATTAGTAGCAAACCAATGACTAGCAAAATGAAAAGGCATGTGTTTTCTGAGACACAATGTAAAGAAAATATCTAAGACTCACAATAGACACTGCTTTGAGAAGTCAAGCTTCCTACTGTACACAGGAACTTCTTTGTTGGAATCTGGATGTACTACAATGAGAGAAGTCAAGAAATAAATTCGAAATCAGCTTGCAGTTATATTAACCCAAACTTAAACTTGAGTGTGATTCATTAAAGGCTTATCACCAAGAAACATATATCAATTTTCAGGACCAAAATTCATTACCTAGTTTCTGTTTTACTATAAAGACTCATGTAGCATTCTATAAAAAAAAATTATACAGCATGCAAAATGAAAATAAAATTTCTCCAAATTGTCATCAGAACCATTTTACATCATAATCCAACTTTATAATATAAGTACTTAAAATAAATAACTGTGATTTATATGTTAAAATCTAATAGAAACAGTGGGCAACATATAAAAAATATGGTTGTTTTTCATACTGGAGAATCAACAATTCTATCTACCTCAGCTCTTGCATCTGGTAAAAGAATTCAAACAAGACACAAAACATAATGAATTAGTTAGGAAATTCTATTAGGAAAGGAATATGCCAGTTCCAGGCACTCACACCTTCATATGAAATGGATGTGAGAAAGGACATTTGTTACATGACATAGACATGTCATGGTAAGATGGTACTTCATTTTTACCGTCTTTAGGGTACAGATTAAAACTACAGGTTTAGATATGAGGGGAGAATTGACAGAAACAGAAACAAGAAGATATAAAGGGAGATATTTCACAAAACAAATGTAAGCATTACATTTTAAAATTTATCAGAAACTACAAAAGAAATGATAAATGGCTGAAATAAATTACCCTTCTGAAAGTGTCAACTCATAATAGGAAATTTTTATGGTAGTATTTATTTTTGGATCTACACAAAGAAATAACTATTGTTGAAACTAAAATAATGGAAGAATGAACTCACATATTTTCTTAAAACAAATAATGTGCAAGGAAAATATTGTTATTCTACTATTGAAAAGAATTTTGCTTACAGCTTGACCATGAAGGTGCATGCCTGTCATCCAGAATACATGTGACAAAAAGTTGGGAAGATCTCAGTTCAGTATCAACTACAGCAAAAGTTAGTAAGCCCCTTTTACAATGGACAAGCCAGGGAGAATGAAGATACTGTGATCCGCAGATATTTGAGAGGTATGGATAGAACTAAACAATCCAAGGTCAGTCTCTATATAAAGACTAAATAAAGGGAAAAAGGGGCTTCTGGCATGGCTCAAGTTATAGAGCTACAGCTTATTGAAAGATAGTCCATGAGTTTAAACCTTAGTACTGCCCAAAAGAAAAGAAGAAAAAGATGAAAAGTTATCCTATTACAGGTAACATTCCAGAAAACAATGTGACTGTAGATGAAGATATAAGGGTTATGTTAAAGGCATGTCATAGGTTAGTATGCAAACAGAATTCTAAGCAGAGAATAAGTCAATAACTCAATAGAAAGGAAAACAATGTATCCAAGTCAAATGAGGAAAACAGAAATAAGACACAAGAACATATGGCAGAAATAGAATACAGATAAGAAGATTGTAGTATGTAACTCAATGGCATCAGTAATCACACTAAATACAAATAATGCAAATATATCTATGTAAATACAGACAATAAAGCATTTGTAAGAAGATACTAATTATCTTTCTACCTTGTAAACACTACACAAAAGAAAGCATAAGTAGCTACATTAATATCAAACAAAGGAAATCTCAGAATAAGGGCTTTTATTGAGAGTTAACAAAGGCTTTATAAAATAAAAATCATAAGTACATCAGGTAAATGTATCAAGATAATTTGGTACATATAAGCAATAGAATTTTCCTGATATATCAGAAATAATAGTATATTATTTCAGGGAAATAGGTGGAGCTAGAAAAATATATTATGTAAAATAAATCAGATTCAAAGAGACAAATACTGAAAATTCTATCACATATGGAATTAAGATCTAAAAATGCAAACATGCATGATAACATATACAGGACTATATGTATATGTATGCAAACAAACTGACTAAAAGGGGAGGAATTCACTGGTGTATCACTTCTGAACAACTAATGACTTCAACAAAATTAATACCAGAAAATAGCAGCTTTGGGGCAGGGGCAAAAAGAGGGGTTTCAGAAGAATGGAAGGAAGAAGTGTGAAAAAGCTCAATCATTACATTCAATGGATATTATGTGAAAAATTAAACTATGTATCTTAAGGGTAAGCACAGGATGGGAAACACTGGGAAGAAAGGGGTTACATTTTTCAGAATGTTCCCACTCCTCTTCAATATATGATTGGAATTGTTAGCAAGAACATTAGAGAAAAACACAAGGGGACTCCAAACAGGGAAAGAAATAAAACTATCCCTCTTTGCAGATGATGTGATCTTGTATTCACTTTTAAAACTTTTTACATTGTCAAAGTAATGTACAGAGGTGTTACAGTTATATACATAAGCCAGTGAGTGCATTTATCATCAAAAGTTTACCTCCTCCTCCATTTTTCTCCCACCTTCCCCCCTCCCTGGTTCTCTCCTCTCCCTCCCAAGACTTGTACAATTGGTTTACAGCATATTGTCTTGTAAGTATTGCTGTTACATTGGTTCGCCTTTTACCATTTATCTTATATTTAAAGAATCCTATAGATTCCTCACCCAGTTACTTGAGTTGATCCAAAACTTTGGAAAAGTAGCAGAATATAAAATCAACACACAAAAACTAGTAGCTTTTATTTATGCCAACAATGAAAACATCAAGACAGAAGTTAAGAAAGCAACTCCTTTATTAATAGCGTCAAATAAAATGGCTATGAACTAAGGATGTGAAGGAACTCTATTATGAAATTTTCTTTAATTTGAAAAGAGAAATTAAAGAAAATTTAAAGAAATGGAAAAAATAGTCCATGTTCCTGGATTGGAAAGATTAACATAGTGAAAATGGGAGTACTGTCCAAAGCTATATACAAATTCAGTTCAGTATGCATCAAAATCCCAACAAAATTCCTCAAATGGTAAAGAGACAGTAATCCAAAAATTTACATGAAATAAGACACCAACTTTCAAAACTAATCTTATTAAGAAGCACAATGTTGGAGAAATATCAATACCAAACTTTAAACTCTATTACAAAGCCATAGCTATAAAATCAACTTATTACTGTCACAAGATTAGGCCTGATGACCAATAGAACTAAGTAGAAGATGTAGAAATAAACCCACAGACCTATAGCCACCTAGTATTTGATAAGGGATCCAGAAACACAGAATGGAAGAAAGCCAGCCACTCCAAGAAATGGTGCTAGCAAAAGGCCATGTATATGAATAAAACTGAAGTTAGATACCCATATATCACCTTGTACCAGAATCAAGTCCAAATGGATCAAAACCTTACAGTAAGGCCAGATACTATGATTACAGGAAATATTACAGGAAGGGATAGTGGAAACACTAGAGCTCCTAGGCATGGGTAAGTAATGATCCAGAATCAAACAATCAAAGAAAGAGTGGACAAATAGGATTGCTTCCAACTATCGGGTTTGTTCCTGAAAAGAATATAGATAGTAAGATAAATGGAAGGCCACAGAAAGGGAGAAGAATTTTTATGAGCTGTGCCTCAGACAAGAGCCTCATATCTAAAATATACTTAGAGTGCAAAAAACAAAATCTTTCAAAAATAACCCCTCAAAGAAACAGCCCAATTAATAAATTGGCTAAACACTTACAGACTTCTCAGAGGAAGAAGTACAGATGATGAATAGACACATGAATAAACGTGTTCAAATGAGGGAAATCATGGAGTCCATGTTTCTTTGGGTATGGCATACTATGCTTAATATGAATTTTTTTCCCCAAGTCTTTCCATTTCCTTACAAATGAAGTAATGTCATGTCATTCTTTCTGATGGAAGCATAGCATTCCATTGTGCATATATAACACATTTTCTTGATCCATTCATCCACTGAGGGGTATCTGGGTTGACTCCATATCTTAGCAATAGTAAATAATGGTGCAATGAACATAGTTCTGCCAATAGCTTTAATGTGACCTGTTTGTGATTGTGTAAAATCCCAGCTGTGGGATTGCATAGCATAGCAGAGCTTCACCATAGTCCAATACCTATGTACATATGACCACAGAAAATGATGCTAATCAAAATCATTTCCACCATATGGAAACAAGAGTTGTGTGTGTGTGTTTGTGTGTGTGTGTGTGTGTGTGTGTGTGTGAGAGAGAGAGAGATTGTTTCTTTTCTTCCTTTTTTTCTAGTGTGCTGTTCACAGTTATTCCTTTTGTCTTTTGTTCATTGTTTTCTCCTCTGATTTGTGACTCATGATCAATGATTCTGATTTTGGTACCCTTTGTCTTGTATGTAAGTTTATCTGATTTGGGGATGCATTGGTAAATACACAAATATCTATAAAAGTCAAAAGCTATTTCAACAATAAACACCTTTAAATAAAAAATATATCTACTGATAACCATATACAAAATAATTACATATGTATGTAGCAAAATACTTTCATAAAAAAAATTATCAAAAAACTAGGAAGTAACATTCTCTCCTTTATGAGTACCTAAGAAAACTATAGCAAATGGTATAATGGTAAATGCTCAACATTTCTTGTGAGTATCACAAACAGGGAAAGGCAACTAGGCAAGATGAAATAAAAGATACACTGATATACACCATTGCTAACTTCCTATGTCATGACATGATTTTGCTAAGATACATCCTTAAGATATCTACTTAGCCATAACAAAAATAAAATCCTACAGAACTAATTAATCAGTCTACCAAACTATCAGGTAATATGGTAAACATACAACAATCAATAGTATTCTAGTATAACAAAGAAGAAACTCCAACTGAAATAAACAAAACAATTATATTCACAATTACATTAAGAAATAAAATGGTGTCGGCTAGAGATATGGCCTAGTGGCAAGAGTGCTTGCCTCCTATATACAAAGCCTTGGGTTCAATTCCCCAGCACCAAATATACAGAAAATGGCAAGAAATGGCGCTGTGGCTCAAGTGGCAGAGTGTTAGCCTTAAGCAAAAAGAAGCCAGGGACAGTGCTCAGGCCCTGAATACAAGCCCCAGGACTGGCTATGTATGTATGTGTATATATAAAAACATATATATATATATATATATATATATATATATATATGTATATATATACATATATTTTTTTCATATATACATAATACTTTGGAATAAATATTACCAAAAGCAGACTAATACTTATATTTTGAAAACCACAAGACATTCTTTTTTTTTGGAACCACAATCCTCAGATCTCTGCCTCCTGAAAAGCTAGGATTACAGGGGTGAGGGTGAGCCACCGGTGCCCAGCTCACACTGCTTTAAAATATCTGTTCTCTCACAATGTTTTGTTTTGTTTTTGTCAGTCCTGGGACTTAGACTCAGGGCCTGAGCACCATCCCTGAGCTTTTTTTTTTTTTTTTTGCTCAAGGCTAGCATTCTACCACTTGAGCCACAGCGCCACTTCTGGTCATTTTCTATATACATATGTGGTGCTGGGGAATTGAACCCAGGGCTTCATGCATATGAGGCAAGCACTTTATCACTAGGCCATATTCCCAGCCCCCAGAAGACATTCTTAAAAGAAAATATGGGAAAACTAAACACATTGAAGACATTTCATGTTCATGTACCAAAACACATTAACAGTATTAAGGGATTAACATACTCCAATTTGACCTACAGGTTTAATCTAGTCACTTTAAAAACATATGACTTCTCCATAGCTAAAATACGGAACTATCCCAGATGCCCCTCAGTAGAAGAATGGATCAGGAAAATGTGGTGCATATACACAATAGAATTTTATGCCTTTATCAGAAAGAATGGCATTGCCCCATTAGTAAGAAAATGGAAGAACTTGGAAAAAATTACACAAGGTGAAGTGAGCCAGACCCAAAGAGACATGCACTCTATGGTTTCCCTCATAAGGAATAATTAACACAGGTTTAGGCTAGTCACAGCAGAGGATCACAAGGGCCCAATAGCTATGCCCTTATGAACACATAAGATGATGCTAAGTGAAATGAACTCCATGTTATGGAAACAAGTGTTCTATCACTCTTTAACTTACCATGTTTAAATGTATTATTTTGTCTTTTACCATCCACTCTGTTTACTTGTAGATTTGCAGGCACATTCTAATTACTACAAATGAGGGAAACCATGTAACCTATGTTTCTTGGGGTCTTGTTTACATCACTTAATACAACTATATTATATATTGTATGTATATATGTACATATATAGACACACATATGTACATATGTGTGTATACATATACACATGTTTACGTATGTGTGTGAAATATCTACACAGAGTTCCTTGCTATACTTTTCTTTGACGTAGTCAAACATTTTTCTGTGGGCTGTTGTGACACAGATTTGGGAATTTTTACACCTACAAATGACTTTTATTTCCCCTAACATTAAATTCTTCCTTCATGGAATGATTTGGAGAGATGAAGTCACTCTGTCTTACTGTTTTTCTTGAAAAGGTATCTTGAATTTACAGTGCAAAGCTAGCACTACCGTACTCTACACTAAAATGTGGTTAAGATAGCAAAACTTAAAAAATAAAAAAATACATAAATAAAATACAGATAGTTAAACTTACGGGTAGTATACTATTATTTAAATTTCTTAAAATGGTTTGGATAAATAAAGAACTATGAAATTGTTAACTTAAAGATATAATTATAATCATCCTGACCTTAAATTTTATGATTATTTTTAAATGTAACACACAGTCAGACAACTGAAGAGTAGATGATCCTCTTGTATCCCCTGTCTGAGGTTGCCCCTGTGCTATTACTGTATCTCATCTGAGTACCCTGGATACTGTTTATACTGGTATTAGAACTAGGGAAGGGAAAGGGAATATCAAAATAGAGAGATAAAGGATAAAAAGACAAAAAACTCCAAAAGCTATACTTACAAAACCATTTGGTGTAAAACAACTGAATAACTCATGGGGGAGAGTCTCGGGAAAGGGGGAGTTGGAGGGGGCAATGAGGGAGGAGGTAACAAATTGTACAAGAAATGTACCCACTGCCTTAGGTAAGAAACTTTAACACCTCTGTACATCATTTTGACAATAAATAAATAATTACTTTTAAAAAGAGTAGATAAATTTATTATCACATATATGATTATTATTACTGTGATTCCACCATCTGTAGAGGGAACTAGGAAGCTCCTGAATAAGAGAAATGGCTTCAAATTATACATCTGATAAGCAACTTGTATATGTACAATTATTACAAGCCTATAACAAGGTGAAAAAAAAAACACCCTTTAAATTTGACTAAGGAGAATCATTCTCAGTAGTGGTTAATTATGGCCCCTGAGAAGGCTGAGGGGACAAAGAAAAAATGTTTGAGGCCAATCTGGATGTCTGACCCAGACTATGCCTTAAAAATCAATGAATGATTATTATGAGAATGAACAAAAGATTAGAACAGATGTTTTTCAGAGGACAATCACACATGGTCAAGGTACAGGAGAGTATGTCCTCTTGTATCTCTTGCCATTAAGGATTTTGTGGACATCTCCCAGGGGCCAAATGAACTCTTAGAAAATGTGGATCAGCTTGCTGATGATACTACACTGAAAAGCTTAACATTTACATTTGAAACCATGTTTAAAGGCCTGAAAGTTCTCTCAAAGTGGCTGATAAATTAAGAACAAGCAGGAAAATAAGATTATTCTGAAGGTTTAAAAGTATTTATTGAAATTCTGGACTTGAGATCCATACTTAAAAATGAAACTCCTATCTGTACAGAATAATAACTCCATGCATTTTTAATAGAAGAAAAGGAGGTACTTGATAGCTGTCAGTACTCAAACATATAAAAATGAATTCAGACTGAGCAAAATGGCTTGAGCAAATCAAAATGACAATGAAATACTACTTTACACACATTAAGATAGCTGGCATCAGAAGTTGATAACAGTGTCAGAATGTATAATGGCTTTGCCATTGTGGGAGAATTTCCAAGTTCCTCAAACAGAAATAAAATTATAGCATTACAAGCAAGCTATTACATTCCAAAGAAATGGCAGCATAGATTCAAGTAAAAACCTGTACTTAAAAAGTAGCAGTAGCAGCATTTGTAATTTAAAGGGAAACACAACCCAAATAACCATTTACTGATGAATGAGCAAATAGAAAATGTTTCGTCAATACAAAATATTATTAGCCAACCATGCCAAATTAAGTACTGATCAACTCCAACATGGTTGAACACTCTAAGTGTTAATTCTAAGTGATTTATGACCTATGTCTAAAATATACACTATGAACATTGTTTAAAAAGCAATTGCGGGGCTGGGAATATGGCCTAGTGGCAAGAGTGTTTGCCTCCTATACGTGAAGCCCTGGGTTTGGTTTCCCAGCACCACATATATACAAAATGGTCAGAAGTGGCACTATGGTCCAAGTGGCAGAGTGCTAGCCTTGAGCAAAAAGAAGCCAGGGATAGTGCTTAGGCCCTGAGTCCAAGGCTCAGGTCTGGCCAAAAAAGAAAAGTAAAGAAAAAAAAAGCTATTGCCTCAGATTAACTAGTCATAATGCCAAAAAAATAACCTTTGAATAGAAAATATAATGAACTAAACCAAATTTCTAGTGAAACATTTTTTTAGGGAGCAATCTTGCATTGGTAGTGAGAATGCACAAGAGCACAGCCACATTTGAGAAAGATAAATTGTTAAAATCAGAAGATGCCATGGTAATGAGTCAGGGAAGACAAGACTACAGCTCTGAGAGACAGAAGGTGCAAGGCAAGGGATTCTCAGCAGGGAGCTGGTGAAAGTAACTTCACAGTTGTGTGCTCCAGGATTGTAAGAAAATTGCCCTTGTGCTATTTTAGCCTTACAGAAAATTTGTAAAGCAGCAACTGGAATAAATACAGTTAAACTCATTTTAGTTAATACACTATCTTAAAAAAGAAATGAAATATTGATGTGTGATGCAATAATGAGATAATTATATTAGAAATGTGTCTAATTAGAATGGTAGCTTCATGTGGACTCTGGGTGGTTATTTAGCTTATGATGCAAACTTGTAAATGGAAGATTAAAAGATAAAATGTCTGTCTCTATCTGCTGGTCAACAAACTATAGTAATGCTACTGAATTTTAATAGTTACCACTAAAATTATGTTATACAGCGGGGTACCAGCGGCTCATGCTTGTAATCCTAGTTACATCAGAAGCTGAGGATTGTAAGGGTTGTGATTCAAAGCCAGCCTGGATGGGAAAGTCCATGTGACTCTTATCTCCAATGAACTGCCGATGAAATAAAAAACATTAAAAACAGAAAACAGAGCTGTGGCTCAAGAGATAGAATGCTTAGTCTGATCAGGATAAGCTCCCAGGCCCTGAGTAAATTCCAGGATCATCACACACACACACACAAATGTGTTTATGTTTTTTATTTCTGGGATTTTAAAATTCAGTTGAAGGATTTTACATATAATAAAGACATTAATTTGAAAAAGATGAGTTTGAATATTTATCAATACACTTATATTTCAAGTACAGTTTTACTCATAATCCCAATGATAGGGTGGTGATTGTGTTCTTCACATTGTCCCACAGTAAATGCTTCCTGGCTTTTGTCATTCATTTCCTAATAATGATGTTTATGACTCGATTAATATAAACATAAAAGATGCCTGTGTATGTTTCTGTTCACAAGCCAAGTTTAGTACCACACAAGTGATAGAGCCTGAAGGAGACAGAGGAAAGGAGGGGACGCTGTGCTCATCACCGACTGTGCCATACAAACAAGCGACATAGGGGAAGGAGGAAGAATTCAGGAGGGAGAAGCAGGATAGTGATGATGCCAAAAGGACTTTCTAGACTTGAAAAGATCCATGGGTTCACACAGGGGTTGATCTTTGCTTGCCTGCCTTCTTTCCTCCCTCCCTTCCTCTAGCCCTTCCTTCTTTATTTCCTTCCTTCCTCTCTCCCTCCCTCCCTTCTTTCTTTCTCTCCCTTCCTCCCCCTCCCTCCACTCTCTCTCTCTTCTTTCTCTCTTTCCTCCTTCCCTTCTTTCTTACTTTCTTTTATTTTGTGTTATACTGGAGCTTGAACTCAGGGCCAGGTCACTGTTTCACAGCTTTTTTGCTTAAGGATGGTGCCTTACTTCTTGACCCACATTTGCATTTCTGCATTTTGGGAAGTTAATTAGGAATACGAGTCACATGGATTTTGTGTCCTGGGATGACTTTTAACTGTGAACAGCAGATCTTAGCATCCTGTGTAGCTATAATTACAGGCTTGAGTCACTGGTGCACAGATCTAATATTCTCTGACTAGAGAACATTTCAACATTTTCTTATTTTCTTTAGAGCACCTTTTTTTCCCCTAAAGCCAAATGCTTGTCTGAAGAATTTGCTTCCTATTGCCATCAGATAATGCCAAAGCAGGACTCAAACCTGGGCAGCAAGCAGCAGCTTTCATTTTTAGGGTATGAGGATATCATCCACCTACACATGCATTTTTAAGCAAATAAAAACAATGTGAATATCAAATCATTTTTAGGACCTCTTGTTTCATGTATTGTGAACAAATGAAGGAAGTCCTTTGACGTTAAGATGTACCCTCTGTATTTATTTAAGGTATCCTCTGTTATTTAAGGTCATTCCCTTGGAAATAAGTAATAATAGATTCCATTAAAAATGGATTAATTTGAGGGAGACAAGTTTATATCTGAGTATATGTAAAGGATGTAGAAGAGAAACAAGTCTGAGTTTTTAAAATATTTTTACGTATGTCTGAACAGTTCAGTGTGTTGTGTGTATGTTTTGGCTTTTTATCTTGGTCCTGGTTATCAGTTTGGTATTTTAAATAATGTATTTGCTGAACAACTCTCTTTTCATTTTCCCTCATCTGATTCGATAAAATTTGTCTTAGTGAGTGGTTGTAAGGATGCAATTAAATGAGGCAAAATTTAACAACAGTAATAAAAAATAGTGACACATTAAAGGGTGGTAAGTGTGGTAGGAATATTTCTGCTTAAGCGATTATTTATAATCTCATTTAAAAGTTGATATCATCTATTCACATGGAGCTTACAGTTAGAGATAGAGTGGAAATTTCTCGGTGATACTACAACATGGGCTAGCATTTCTGAGAAAGAATCATTATTACTCTTCTCAATTATGTGTTCCCAGAAAATCAGATACACACCTAACCTATTTTCACTAGGTAGAACACATAGCTAGAAGCAAAATTGAAGTCATAAAATATTTAATTTTCATAAATGTACATTTTTACTTAAAAACCATGTAATAATCTGTGTTGTCTTGACAAGGGGTTCATAAGTAGAGATACAAAGAAGAATTCTATGAGAATACAGACATGGCATGTATGTATTTAAAAGAAAGCTGCTTGTAAGAATAGAAGCCTTTCAGTATTTGAGTTTATTACGTAATTCATGTTGCTTTTTATAGTCTTTTAACATAATAACTTTGTCACCATTTTTATTCCTAAAGTATTTTAGAAGGGAAGACTGCACACTACAGTTTCTCAATAGAATTTGAGTGAAAGAATTCATGTACATGTAATATCCTTTCCAATGCACTCACAGAAAATATTTAAAATAGCCATAGCTTAGTGGCATACATTGGGAGAGTTATTTTTACAATACACCATCATTTCTAGAAAATTCAAGTTCATGAGCAGCAATAAACATAATCTTCCCTTATCAATATGCATATCTTCATTGTATAGGTTAGAATGCTGTGACTTGCCAGGTGATAGTAATGTATGCCTGTAATTCTAGCTGGTCAGGAGGCAAATCCACAATTTAAAGCCAGCCAAGGCAGGAGAAGTCAGTGGGTCTAAACTGGGTCAGCTAAAAGCTCGAAGTAAGGGAATGGCTCAAGTCTAGAGCACCAAAATCTTTGAAAAAGCTAAAGGCTGTGCCCAGGCCCTATGTTCAAGCAACACCAGCACAACAACAAATTTTTAAAAGCTGTGACTCATTTGTTCTAATATACCATATTCTATAACTGACAGTGCTATGACTCATGCCTCATGCTTCTCTCCTCGTATTTTATATTTTCAGTTAAGTCCGTTGAGTGGGTCAGTAGTATCACTGGGTCATACTATGGCCTTAGCTCTCAAATACTCTATAACCAGGTTTCTCTCATCTTCACTTTCACATAAAGGCTGCAGGAACAGATGACCACAGACGAGAACCAATACAGCATCCATGTCAGACATACGTCAGTAGTGAAAGTAGATTTACACATAGCTTACAACAGGAAAGATCCAACTTCCAGGCTGTTATTTCAATTTAATAAAGAGAATGCTAGAACATCTGATTTATTGGGAAATCGTTACTTACCAGAACTGAAATACATGCGTATCTGGGTGTCTATTTTCCAAAGCAATGCCTAATGGATATATTACTCTGGACTGCTTTAAACTGATGAGTTCCTTTTTAAATAAATGTGAAAAGGACATTAATGACACAACAAAATTGAAACGTTGAAAATAAAATTTAAAGTTCTCATAGCAATGTTTACCCACCATACAAAACATAATGATTGTTATATAAGAAATTTAGACTTATATAGGAAGCTAAAATATTATTTGAGGAATGAGAATCAGCAATGCTGTCACAAGCATGTCTTGAATAAGGGTTTATATTGCTAATAGTCTATTATTTGTACTTAAGTCAACTGTAATAATAGTAAAAGAATTCTTTTTTTCTACTGAAATGACATATAGAAATCCATGATTTTTTCCTTCCTTTAAAATTTGTATTTCATATTTGTGTATTTTTGTACATAGTAATTGTACATGTTTATGGAATAAAATGTGATGTTTCCTATACATGTACAAATTACACAATTCACAAATAAGATAAATAGCATTTTGATTGTGCTTTTTTCCCACTTCATAATTAGGTTTCCTATCTCAAAAATACACAATATTTTTGACCATTCGTCCATTGAGGAACATCTGGGTTGATTCCATATCTTGGCTATGGTAAACAATGCTGCAATGAACATGGTTGTGGTGGTGGCTTGAGTGTGGCCTGGTTTGTGATCATTAGCATAAATACCCAGGAGTGAGATTGCTGGGCCACAAGGAAGTTCTCTATGTTTAAATTTTTGAGGAACCTCCATACTACTTTCCAGAGTGTTTGAAAAAATTTACATTCCCCCCAACAGTGCAGCATTGTTCCCCTTTGGCCACAACCACTCCGGTATTTGTTATTGTTTGTTTTCTTGATAATGGCCACTCTAACTGGGGTGAGGTGGAATCTCAATATTGTTTTGATTTCTAACAGAGAAGTGTGATATATATATAAAATTCTGCACATCCATTAGAAAGAATGATTTGTACTATTTCTAAGGAAATAGAAACTTGGAAATTATGTTAAATAAAATAGGAGAGGCCCAAGAAAAAGATTGCATTGTTTCCCTAATTTGTGGTAAGCAGAACGTACTCCTAAACAAAAGTAAACACACTAGATGCTCATAGGTAGATAGACGTGTGTGCATGGATATATATTTTACACCTGACATATATGTAGACACATATAATATATATACAAGTATGTTACATATGCATATATATACAAGTACGTTATATATGTGTAGATATATACATATGTATATATGTATGTATATGAGTACATATGTGTGTGTAAGTTTGTGTGTGTAAGGAAACTTTCCCTTACTGGAACTGAAATGTGCTTGTGTGTTTGTACCTGGGAGTTCATTTTCCAATACAATGTCTAATGGATATCTTGTTCTGGATAACCTGAAACTGAAGATTATTTAACGGCCTGGTTGCTGTCCCTGATATTTTTAACTCAAGGCTAGCACTCTACCAGTTTGAGCGCTACTTCTGGTTTTCTGATGCTTAATTGGAGATTACAATCTCATGGACTTTCCTCCACAGACTGGTTTTTAACCACAATCCTCAGATCTCAGCTTTCTATTCAGTTAGGGTTGCAGGCACTAGTCACCAGTGCCAAGTTCTTTACAATATAACTTTATAAATATTGGTATAAGTACACACACACACACACACACACACACACACACACACACAATTTACTTAATATTATTCTATTGGTATAAAATACTAAGGACTTTATCTGGTTTTACAAGGTTTAACTCTGACATATCTTCAGTTTCATTTACAGCAATACTGATTTTGACTTTGCTCTAAGAAAATAGAATTTTTTCTCACTGCCAAATTTTAATTTTGGCTACATACTACATTTTAAACACTAAGACTCTAATAGGATCAGTGAACATTTTCTTTTCATATCTATGTTTGAAGAATATATTATTGTTATTTATTTATGTGCCGACCAATTTGCTAAAAGGATTTGGAGCAAAGAAGAATGAAAAAAAGTTATTAATAATAAAACTAATCAAATCAGAATGGAATTTAATAAAAAATCAGTCACTGGCAAGTAAAGATAAGTTATGCCTACAACGCTATATTTGTTTGTGTGTTTTCTGGCAGCCACGTTATAAATGGTATATGTGGTTGTATTTCAGTTATTCATGAGAGAAGGATCTTACTAATCCCCAAAACATGATGATGTTTTATTCAAAAAGTGCTTTGAAGTTTAACTTATGGGGGCTTACACATCAGTGCTTTGGATCATAGAAATGTCATTTTAATTTACCTCCCAGTACACATGGATTTGGCTTTCATTTTTTGAACTTTTAAATTGTTATAGTCTCTTATTAAAAAAATTGTTATAGTTTCATAAAATATACCTTTATTGATACAAGTTTTTGAAAAGTGGGCAGTCAAACAATTGTTCAGCCAATATAGTTTGCAGATAGCAAGATAAGCTGATAATAAACCAAAACCTGCTTGACAATGAAATGAGGGCAGGGAGCTATGAAAGAATGTGAAAGTAAGGGGATAACAGAACAAACAAACAAGGAGACATAAATCTTTGGAGCCATGTATTTACTGAAAACAGAAAGGAATACATCATCATAAAGTATTCCAGTCTTCCTATTTAACCCAGGGCCAATTACTGTTAATTAGAAATTGGCTAACAAAAGCCAAAGTGTTATCTTGGCATGGAAAGTCTATGTTCATTTTCTTTAAGCAGTTTTACAATGTAGTTGCCATTCAACAAAGCAATTTATGAATTCAGTATGTGTTGATCGGTGTCATCACTTTTAATATTCTCAGCCATCCCTTGTACCCTATCTCTTTGTTCACTTTTCTTAATTTTTAGGCCATTTATTAATTTTTAATATTTAAAAAAGTAATTCATGTACACAATGCATCTCAGATTGTGTTATCCTTTCAACAACTTCATTCTCCTTCAATCCACCTCTTTCCTTACTTCTCAACTCTATGATATATACAGTGCAGTCTTGCAAGTATTCTACTCCCTTCCTTTGTTCTCTCTTCTCTCTCTTGCAAGCACCCATTTCCTGGTACTTATTTTGCTCAATAGCGCACAAACAAGCATAGAATAAAGTCACCAGTACAACCTTGTTTATTGCAGCATTTGTTACCATATTCATGATGGCCTCAAACCAGATGCCCCAAAAGGGATGAAGAAAATGTAGCATATATAGCCAATCAAATTCTACTCATCCATCAGAAAGAATGATATCGTACATTGTGTAAGGAAATGGAAAGAGTTAGAAAAATATCATATTAAATGAACTAAGCCAGACCCAGGTAAATACAGGTTATGTGATTTCCCTCATTTATAGAGCTAGAATGTGTCTATAAATCAGTAAACAAACTAGGTGGTATGCTAGTGGTTATAAATGAATTAAATGAAGTATAATAGACTCTATGGAGAGCTCAAATAATATAATTCTCTATAAAAACAGTCAATGCCATATTTCGTCACTTATAAACTTTCCCATAACCTTTAGTTGATTTTATGTCTTCTCTGAATTCTCCTTTTGCCAGATTCACAAATCAAGGTCAACTGCACATCTCTAAATTTCAGGTAACAAATTTGGTGCATTGGCTGGGAAGGGAGGTACTAAGAATGTTTTTTTCTGATGTGGTTTCATTGAAAGTTATCAATACCACTGTCAAAATTTATCATCTGTATTTTACAGTGGTTCTCTGTTAGAGTTTTTGTGTTTGAAAATATTCACCCATATAATGCCATTTCAAGCTTTACTTGCCAGTACCTACTCTAAAGTTTTATTCTCCAGAAAGAGTGCCTTTGGTGAAACTCTCTCTCATGTGTTTCTACTCTGGTTTCTTAATCTTTGAATTACATGGGAAGTATAGGATGCTAATGTTGTAAAAGAACAATCATCATAACTCATCCATATATACCAACACTTTCGTCCTTGTTCTTTTCCAGTTATTTCTATTATGAATGAAAAATTACAGCCATATAACTAAAAGTGACAAATCAACCAAGTATTTTTCTTATTTCCTAGTGAGTAAGCTTCTTAATGATAATACTATGTTATTGGGATGGTTAGTTTTATTACTGGGTCCTGAGATGCTTAAATACTTCATCGTTCAATAAAGACTAAGTGAGCCAGACCCAAAGAAACATGGACTGTATGGTCTCCCTCATAGGGAATAATTAGCACAGCTTTAGGATAGTTACAGCAGAGGATCACAAGAGCCTAATAGCTATGCCCTTATGAATGCATAAGATGATGCTAAGTGAAATGAACTCCATGTTATGGAAACGACTGTTAGATCACTGTTGTAATTTCTTTCAACATGCCATGTGAAACTGTAGCTTCTATTGTTGATGATCCTCTTGTATCACCTTCCTATAGTTGTACCCACACTATCACTGTATCTTATCTGAGTACAGTGGAAACTGTATATACTGGTATTAGAACTAGGAAAGTGAAAGGGAATATAAAAATCGAGAGACAAAGGATAAAAAGACTCCAAAAGCAATCATTTGGTCTAAACCAACTGAACAACTTATGGGGGGAGGGGGAAAGGGGGAGGGGGAAGGGGGGATGAGGGAGGAGGTAACAACAGTACAAGAAATGTACCCAAGGCCTAACATAAGAAACTGTAACCTCTCTGTACATCACTTTGACATTAAATAAAAAAAAGAAAGTGATATAAGAAAAAAAAAAAGAATAAAGACTCTTGAACAAGTAAACTTCTTGAAGAGACGCTCCATATTCTTAAGTTAATAATTGCTTCATTTTCTTTTTCAAATAATCATTCATACATATTTTTATTTTTCAGAAAGTACTTCTTAATTATCTATTGAAGCTCTATTTGCATAGGCATATAACATACCCAGAAATGTTTATCTGCTTTCCTTTTATTTTTATTGCTTTAGGTAAAACTAATCATCCCACATTATTGCAACAAATCTGAATAAGATAATACTAGTATCTAAAAATGTGTAAACAACAGCAACCCAGAGAAACAAATATAATCACTGAGTTCTATATGCCAGACACTGTTTATACTGATGGTCAAAGACACAGTCCTCAAGATCCATATACTTATGTAAAGGAGACATAATATGTCATTTAATTACCTTCAGAATGTGCTGAGAAGCTAGAGTAAGCACTCATAACAGAAACATCAGGGAATAAATCATAACATAACAGCTATTTTATAAGCTTCTTTTGCTGAAAAGCACTAACTTCTTACTTGGCTTAGTAATTAATTGAAAGTAGAATAAAAGTGTGGCATCCTCGACTCCATTTAAAAATGTGTCCTTATTTTCTGCAGTCACTTTGCAGACATCTTGGATTCTAGGAAGAACATGACCGACCAACTATTAATCAATGACTTACATCATAACAAGGGCCCATCTGGACCATCTTTAGACAGGGAACTGCCAGACTACTGTGGCTATTGTAAGCTGTCTCTGACCACCGGAACACAGATATTACTGGGATTACTGGGACTGCTTAATAATTAATTACCTCACCTCTTCAACTACCCTCAAATCTTCCTTGTATCTAAATCTAAAGCAAATGTCTCTTTGGAGAAGATGGGATGAAATGATAATCTCTCTCTCTCTCTTTTTCTCATTTTTACATCTCTATGTCATATATTAAACCTCCTTTCTATGCCCTTCATTACCACTTGTCTCTGTTATGTTGAAGCCTGTGGCCAGACTGACATATGAAAGAAATACAGGAGAGGAGCTTGGCCCTGGGAGCATACAAATCCTATAAAAGTTGGAGATAGTCTTGTAGAGTTCACATAGTGATGATAGCATTTCATAATATTCATAAAAGATAATTGAAAACCATAAAACAAAAGGGAAAAATTCAAAAGCTAAGAAATTTAAATTTAATGAAATTTAAAAATTGTGTTATAAATAGCAAAAACACATTGAAAGAATGGAATATGAGAATTTGAAGAGAGAGTCTGGGCAATGAAGAGCCTTGCAGGTTACTGAAGACAACAAACTAAGGAAAAGCTTGAGATGTAACAAAGATCCCTTGACAGCTTGAAGGCAGGCTGTATTGGAAGTTGAAATGCTGAAAATAGAAAGATGACTCGTGAAGCTTTTGTATTAGACTTGGAGATCTCATTGAAGCCCTCAGCTTAGAGATAAGTGAAGTTGTACAGAAGTGGGTAGAACTGAAAACTATACAGGATATATTGGAGTAAAAGATTAGTTACATGAGCAAAGATCAGTTCAAAAACCTTCCATTAACCAGATGCCAGTGACTCACACCTGTAATACTAGCTACTTAAGCGCCTCAGATCTGAGGATAGAGGTTTAAAGTCATCTCAAATATTAAGTTGATGAGACTATTACTTACAATTAACCAGTAAAAAGTTGAAAGAAAAAGTGTGGCACAATTGGTTCATTGCTAGCTAAGCGATAGCACCCAGTCCCTGAATTCAAGCATCAATACCAGCATAAAATTCAAAACTTGTACCTTAATGTAGCCTGCTTTGATACTGTCACTGGACAACTCTTAGCCCATAAAGTAGAACTCATTAGGAACAGTTAATCACCAGATGCTGTCACATCTAATTTTTTTAAATTTTTGGTTAACTAATATAAATGACCAGGTAACATACATATACAGTAACCACTGCCTTCAAAAATATTAATTATGGCTAAAATGGAACAAACACAAACACACATATCAGGGTAGGTTCACTTTTCTGACTTCTCTAATCAACAGTTTTCCCCAGATTGTAAAGAGGATTAGGAGGAATGACTAACATTATATAAACCCATGTCAAACTGGAAACCAGAGCATATAATACTGCCTTCTCAGAGGCAAATATCTGAGAATTGGTGATCAAAACCAATAAAAGCAGATCAATCTGAGAAGCTTTTATCTTTAATTAACCACAAAATGCTAATTGTAGTCTGAGGTACAGCACCAGTCATAAGCAAAAATACTACAAGAATGAAAGGTCCTGATTTGCAAAACTGTTTGGTATAAGTGAACTGAACACCTCCGTGGGGGGGGGGGGGAGGGAAAGGGGGAGGAGGGAGGGGGGTATGAGGGAACAAGGTAACAAACTGTACAAGAAATTTATCCAGTGCCTAACGTATGAAACTGTGACCTTTCTGTACATCAGTTTGGTAATAAAAATTTGAAAAAAAAAAGAAAGGCCCTGAGTTCAAACTCCAGTACCAGCATAAAACAAAACAATAAAAAGAACAATGTACTTTAAATTTAGTCTGTGACATTAATTTTATTTTATGTATAAAACCTTTTACAGCCCATTAATTAATATGCTCATGGGGAAGAGTAGAGAAAAAAAGTCACCCATGGCCAGGCACTGGTGGTTCATGCTTATTATCCTACCTACTCATGAGGCTGAGATCTGAGGATCATGGTTCAAAGCTAGCCTGGGCAGGAAAGTCCATGACAATCTTACTTCCAATTAACCACTAGAAAACCAGAAGTTGCACTGTGGCTCAAATGGTAGAGTGCAGCCTTAAGCTGAAGAGCTAAGGGACAGTACCCAGGCCCAGAGTTCAAGCCCCACAACTAATAACAACAAAAAAAAACAAGAAAGAAAGAAAGAAAGAAAGAAAGAAAGAAAGAAAGAAAGAAAGAAAGAAAGAAAGAAAGAAAGAAAGAAAGAAAGAAAGAGAGAAAGAGAGAAAGAAAGAAAGAAAGAAAGAAAGAAAGAAAGAAAGAAAGAAAGAAAGAAAGAAAGAAAGAAAGAAAGAAAGAAAGAAAAGAAAAGTCACCCATGACTAATCCTGGAAGTCTTTGTCCTGGAAAATGTGACATCTTCACTTGTAAGAAACTCCTTTTGTTTCATGACATTGATCTACAACTTTAAACTTTTTGTCTATACAAAACAAACACAAGTAGAAGTAGTAAGATGGCACCTTAAGGGTGTAGGTTTCTGAGCTTGCTTACTCTAACCGAGGCAGAAATTAAACATTCTTTATTTTTATAAAAATACCACCACCCCAGGTCTCACTCCAATTAATTCCATGATGGAAAATAGTTATAGTGAATAAAATCCCTGCATACATATTTCGACTGAAAGGAGGAGATGATGGAAGGGGAAAATAATGTGGAAGAAATTTAGGCATCTGGGAGCACAGGGCAACCAAACAGGAACCTGAGAAAGTAGGTTACAAGCTCCACTCAGGGCAGCTTTTCATCCCTATTATTCAGACTATTAATATTAATGGATTCTAGGAGAGAAAGTTATGGAGCTAGTCTTCCATCTTGCTGTGCAGAGTCTGAATATTGCATGACACAAAATAAATGGAGTGTTACTGATGCATTTTTGTCTCAAACGAAGGATCACCAGAGAGCTATTTCTCATCCTCATTTTCCTTCAGTTGAAATCTAGGCATAAAGTTGCAAAGAAAATAAAAGTAAAAAGCAAAACAACAAAATCCAGTTTTTCGTTTGTAAAAACCCACAAGTGCATTGGATTAGTGTGATTGGGCAAAAGACTCTGACACCCCCCTTCCCCTTGCCACAAGAGCAAAGCTGGGCTCTTTTTTTTCAGTAGAGGGGCAGGCTGTCCCCCTGGTATGCAGTTTTGACATAATTTAAGCATGAGAATTTACTATTACCCCTGTCCCTCCTCCAAAAAGAGGTGAGTGTTGTTGATATCCAAGGAAAATCAGGCATTGAATAAAAATGGTTTAGCTGGATCCCTTTGTTGTAAAGTTTCAGTTTTCGTTAAGCACTGTGAGGATGAGTGATTTCATTACAAGGAACAGGATATTAAAGATAATAAAGATAGGTGGTTCCACCACCAGGAGGGGAATGTTTTGCTAAGGGATGCAGGCTCATTAGCATTTATGGATCTAAAGGTACATAATAAGTCTCAATTTATGCATTCCTCAACCTCTCCAGTTTCTAACCAATGTTTCATTTGATGGAGAATTTTGAAGGAAGGTTGAAATTGGAATATTTTGTAATAAAAGAGATTTCTTACATGGATATATATATATATATATGTATATATGTGTGTATATATATCCATATATGCATGCATGTTTTGTGACCCAATGAAATATAGAGGAAGCATGAGGGGTGTCTTGCATGTGATCACTCAAAATGACTCAGGGGAAAATAAGAGAGGAAAGAAAAATAATAAAAAGAACCTGATTTTCTTTCCTGCACTGCCAAGAGGAATCAGATAAGAGTTCATTAAAAAAGTTGCATAGAAATCAAAACAACATTGAGATTCCATCTCACCCCAATAAGAATGTCATATATCAAGAAAACTAACAATAACAATTGTTGGAGGGGATGTGGCCAAAAGGGAACCCTACTTCATTGTTGGTGGGAATGTAAACTGGTTCAGCCACTCTGGCAAGCAGTATGGAGATTCCTCAGAAGGCTAAATATAGAACTCCCTTATGACCCAGCAGCCCCACTTTTGGGTATCTATCCAAAAGACCACAAACAAAATCACAGTAATGTCACCAGCACAACAATGTTCATCGCAGCACAATTTGTCATAGCAAGAATCTGGAAACAACCCAGATGCCCCTCAGTAGATGAATGGATCAGGAATATGTGGTACATATACACAATGGAATTTTATACCTCTATCAGAAAGAATGACATTGTCCCTTTTGTAAGGAAATGGAAGGACTTGGAAAAAATTATACTAAGTGAAGTGAGCCAGACCCAAAGAAACATGGACTCTATGGTCTCCATTATTGGGAATAATTAGTACAGGTTTAGGCAAGTCATGGCAGAGCATCACAAGGCCCAATAGCTATACCCTTATGAACACATAAGATGAAGCTAAGTGAAATGAACTCCATGTTATGGTGACAATTGTTATATCACAGTTGTAACTACTTTCAATGTCCCACGTGTATCTGTAGCTTCTATTATTGATGATGTTCTTGTATCACCTTCCTGTGGTTGTACCTACACTACCTTTGTAATCTTATCTGAGTATATTGGAAACAGTGTATACTGGTATTGGAACTAGGAAATTGAAAGGGGATACCAAAATTCAGAGACACAGGGTAAAAAAAAGACAAACTACAAAAGCAATACTTGCAAAACTGTTTGGTGTAAGTGAACTGAACACCTCAGAGGGGGAAAGGGTAAGGGGGAGGGGGGTGGGGAGTATGAGGGACAAGGTAACAAACAGTACAAGAAATGTATCCAATGCCTAACATATGAAACTGTAACCTCTCTGTATATCAGTTTGATAATAAAAATTTGAAAAAAAAGTTGCATAGATGTAGAAATAGTTGACTTTGTGTGTTTTTACATGAAAAAGAAATTACAGGTTTCCCTAAGGTGGCAAATATTTTTTCTGTGATTTATGTTAATGATTTAATTTTCTCCAGTGCTACAGAATAATCCGTATCTTGATCAGTTGGAATCTATGCAAAATTAGCAATAAAACAAACAGAAAATAAGCAAACAGTGCTCAGATTGAAAACAATTGGCAAGTGTATATTTTTACTTTAAACCTACTGAGAACACACATTCCTAACCAAGTTTCCCTTATTAATTTTATAAGAAGAACATTTGCCTGAGGTAAAAGAGAAGTGTCATATATTTGCTAAGTTATAAAATTACAAATGGATTTATCCTAAGTATAAATAAATTAATAAGAATAGCAAGGAAAAAACAGTGTGCTAAATTTTTTAAAGCAGTAATTACATTTATATTTAAAATCTTAGAAATAGGCAGTTAGTGTCTGCAAATATAGTTGTCTTGATGCCATGGTTAATTGTCATGCCATGGTTAATTGAATTTTCTAGTTATTGACTCATTGATTCCTAATATATATATTGTTGGCTTTCAGGAAAAAATTTTCTACTATTTCTACAATTTTCTTCTGAATGCTTATAAATAAAAATGTTGCTAATTTATCCTAAAATTTCCAATGAAACATAATAAAGGCTGAACAAATATTCTAGACTGTTTAAATATTTCCTTTTTAAATACTTTGGGCGGGCTGGGAATATGGCCTAGTGGCAAGAGAGCTTGCCTCGTATACATGAGGCCCTGGGTTCGATTCCTCAGCACCACATATACAGAAAATGGCCAGAAGTGGCGCTGTGGCTCAAGTGGCATAGTGCTAGCCTTGAGCAAAAAAAGAAGCCAGGGACAGTGCTCAGGCCCTGAGTTCACGGCCTAGGACTGGCCAAAAAATAAATAAATAAATAAATAAATAAATAAATAAATAAATAAATAAATAAATAAATAAATAAATACTTTGGGCAAGTTTCTTTATTTAGGTATTTTGAAGCCCAGAACTATTTTTAACATATGTAATGTTTTACAACAAAGATCCTGACATGTAATTTCTGGATTGACTTATTCACCATTTGTCCAGATGAGAGGTGATCTGTATTTTAATATATTTCATGGTAAGATCCTTCAGGGAAATAATTTCTCTGGCTCAACACTAAAGTACCAAGCTAATAGTGCAGAAAAACAGTGATTAGTATTCACTGGAAAAAAAATAATTTGGAAATGAAAATATCTCTATTTAGGAAAACATGAATTTGGATTTTCAGGAATATGCATTTCACTTTTCTTTCCAGAGTCATGCTATTAATTTCAGCATTACATTAAAGAATATTTCAATAAGTCACTGAGTCTCCTAGATATGCCAGTTGACTGTTCAGAAGAAATAAAAAATATGTAAATCACTGTTGTAATTATTTTCAACATGCCATGTGAAAACATAGCTTTTTTTTGTTGATGATCCTCTTGTATCCCCTTCCTGTGGTTGTTCCCATGCTATCACTGTATCTCATCTGAGTACCCTGGATACTGTATATACTTGTATTGGAACTAGGGAAGGGCAAGAGAATATCAAAATCAAGAGATAAAGGATAAAAAGACAAATGACTCCAAAAGCAATACTTACAAAACCATTTGGTGTAAACCAACTGAACAACTCATGGGGGGGGAGAGAGAGAGAAAGGGGCAGATGAGGGAGGAGGTAACAAATTGTACAAGAAATGTACCCATAGCCTAACGTATGAAACTGTAACCCCTCTGTATATCACTTTGACAATAAATAACTAATTATTTAAAAATCTGAATCAAAGTATACAGGATATTGATTAAATTTCAGTATCTGTTATCATGCCTTCCAAAATAATAGTGAGAAATAGCAGCTAAGTGTTGACGCAAGACTTAACAGGCAAAACAAATACGTAAATAAAAGGAGAAAGCCAAGTGAGGTGGCTGAGATCTGGGGATTGTGGTTCAAAAGGGGGTAAAAACTTTGACAAGAAATATACACACTACCTTACGTACATAACTGTAACCCCTCTGTACATCATCTTGACAATAAAATTAAATTAAGAAAAATTTAAACAGCCAGCCAAGACAGGAAAGTCCATGAGACTCTTATCTCCAGTTATCCACCAGAAAACTGGAAGTGGTTATGTGGCTCAAGTGTTAGAGCCCTAGCCTTGATCTGAATGAAGAGCGCAGGGACTGTGCCCAGGCCCAGAGTTCAAGTCCCATGAGCAACAAAAAAAAAAGAAGAAAAGGAGATAACCTCAACCCAGTTGTTCATTGTTGTTTTGTAGAATACAAAGTAAGTGATAATAGACACAAATATGCAGCAACTAAAACAATAAAAGTTCCACTTTCCTTGAAGTTTACTTGCCACTTGAATCCAAAACCCAGAACACTTATATGCATTTCAATACCTAAACACAAGAAAATGTACCTTTTAGATTTAGATTTTAGTTTGTTTAAAGCAAATTAACTATGGTTAATGTGATTATAGTTTTGGCATGATGATGGAAGCAAAGCAAGTTACATGGTCTAAGACAGGATTTTTACCTTCTATTCTTCTCTATCTTTATGTTGAACAAATAGACCATGATATAATCTTAGGATTATCAATTCAAGTAGATCACCAGAATTATTAGGTATTTATTTTTAAGCAATTTCCAATTTTTTCTTTCTATCTCATTTAGGTTGGGTTTCTTAATAAGCAGACTTCAGAAGTTTGGGCATTGTTCAGAGCATCCTTTGTTGAGACAGAAGCTAATAAGCACATAGACCCTGCATTGACAGCTCTTGGCTGAGTCCATGTCCCGGTTGCCTATAGGTGGGTTAGCTCATGGCAACTATCAGCATAGCTGCAGATGTGTTTGAGGCTTGGAGGTGACCCAGTGGTCTTGTCAGGATGTTCCTTAGATAAGACATCCACCCTTAGATCCTGAAAGGAGGAGTATGTAGGAAGATAATGAGATTAATCTTTGTTTCTCTAATTTTTCTTTTCTACTAGGATTAGTGGAATATATTTAAAGATTACTGAAAAACAGTACTTTATATTTTATTTGTTTTGTTTACTAATAACAAAGTCCACCAAGACCTTCTTTTTTTGTTTGTTCATTTTAGAGAAAAAGGAATTAGAAAAGCTATTCACAATCATACAACTTGTGGTAGACCTTATTATTCCACTCTCATTTCACTGATTTTGTAATACTTAAAATTTGTTAATTAAAATGACTCAATGCTACCAACATGTGTACTCACAGTTTTCCCGCACATGTAAAAAAAATATTCCTACTTTGGGCTTTATCAACTCAGTGCCACTTTTCCCAGAATTGTAGTGCAATAGAGAAAGAAGTCCAGGTTCAGGGACTTGCATAGCTAAATGGCTGTAACCAGAATCAAAGCCTGTTCTCTTTATTTAATTCTCTTGAAGATTATCATTTTTTTCCAAATCTATCTTTAATGTATAGATCTGGAAATAGTCACAATCTGTAGTCATTTTTTAAATTCAGCTATCCACAGAAGCAAGAGCAGTAGTTTATTTGCTTTACCTGAAAATATATACACAGTGGTATTGCTTCATAAATACACACATCTTTACACCACGTTTTCATGATGATCTCATGGGTACAGAAGTCACCAAACATTACCAAAACACTTCTGTGCCAGAAGCACAACATAACTCAAGAAATTCAATATAAAATTATTATTATTTTAAGTGTTATTACTTTTATAGCTACACGAATGCATGTGGCACTTTTTATTGAATGAAATGCAGGTTACTGAATAAATGTATACAAAAATATCAGAGGTAAAGAGTGAACCATTTAAATACTAGCTAGCAGTACATTGCTAGCATTTAAGAAATGAAAACAAAGTTCCTTTATAGAGTAGGGATGAAGGTGGAAAATCAGGTAATAACAATCTGAAATTAGGATGATGCTAGCAAAGCTGATTTATTCAACCATTTTACTGTCATCTAGAAGATAAGAAATAGTCCAGTCATGTAAATCAAAAGTCAGTCTACTAAATGCAAAAAAACAAAGAAATATGTGCTAACTTTTTACTAATGTTAATTCATTGCTAGTATATTGTAGAAATGAGTAAAATTTTACTTTATTTAAAACTCATCTTTCTCAGACATTTTTTTCCTGCCCATGCTTACTCTCCTTGGAGAATATTTCCTCCTTTTATCTATTTTTCTCTCCTTCTCCCTCTTACCTATAGTAATGACAATAATGACCTTAGTGATTTCAACTTTTCCAGCTTTACAGTGTCTTTTCTAGGAGAATCTTCCACCTCCACAACACCAATTCATTCCTTGAAGAAATCTTTGAGATTCCAGTTTTTATTTTAGAACAGATAAACTCCTAGTCTTTTCTTCCTCTGCTGCAATCTAGTACTGTAGTTGAGTATGGGGATATCATTTTATTCTCTCATCTCAGACATGTGCAAACATTTTTACTCTCCTAGGTTTAGTTATTTATCTCTTCCTGGATCTCATAGTCCAACGTTCTGAGTTTCTCTATCATCTCCTATGAGTCACATAGATCTGTTTCTCTCAATACAGCAGAAGACTCAGGCCACTGCTTGACAAGCACAAGCACAAGCTTGTCTTTGAACTCTCTCATAAACTTCAGGGTCTTCTTCACTCTTTCTTCTTTCCCAACCCTAAAACAAATCTCTCAACTTATCAAGCATGACAAAATGATATCAATTTTTACATTTCCTGTAGTTTTCCTTAATTGTGTTGGTGTTTGAATTAGGAGTATTTTCTGTATTATGGATTGATAGGGAAATGTTTTTCTAGTTCTATTTCTAGACAAGGATTCTTTTCTAAGGATTCTAGATTCCCTAAATCTTTTTACCTACTACACCTCAAGTCAAGTCTCTTCATTCAATTCAGAAATGAAGGCTGAGGGTTATGTAGTTGAACCAGAGGTGTAGAAGTAGCAGGAAAAGAGGTTCTGGTCAGAAGAAAGAAGCAACCACGAATGACTTCAAGGATGGAATGGGATGCTAGTTACTCAAACCCAGACTAACATTCCAGGACACAGAATTGTGTGCCTATACTTCTGTGGATGTCTGCGGGAATCTGGCCGCAATTATATTCCTGGTTATTCACATCATATCTGTGGGGATGTTTAAGTATTCTAGTGTCCTTATGGTTTATCTACTCCTCACAAAATCTATGTTTTAGTATTATGTACCAACTAATATAATACACAAGGTATCTAAACACAAAGTCATAGTTTTATTTTTAGGTCACTGAGGTTAAACTCAGGCCTGAGTGTTATGCCTGAGCTCTTTCCCTCAAGGAGAGCACTCTACCATTTTGGGCCACAGTTCCATTTGCAGTTTTGAAGTGGTTCATTGGAGGTAAGAGTTTCATGGAAACTTTTCTGCCTAGGCTGGTTTGAACAATGGTCCTCAGATATCTTCCTCCTGAGTAACTAGGATTTCAAGCAAAATTTTAAAGCTTTACTACACATATTTTGTCCATGGATTTTTTGGGGGCCAGTCCTGAGGCTTGGACTCAGGGCCTACTGCACATATTTTGGAGTGTTATTAACACATTCTAGAATATAGGATGCCTTTGAGTGATGAAGAAAAACAAATGGAAAAAAGGTTTGGGAGTCATTTGTCAATATCAGTATATCTATTGAAGCATTTACCAATGGGCACATGGAAAGAGTTAAAGCACAAACCAAGCTCAAAGTACTGTAGAATGTTCTGCGCACAGAATCTCAGGCACTGAACCTTTCTAGGAAAATAAATGTGTTTGGTTTTCTTTCTTCTATATTATGGAAGGAGGAAATTTATGCTTCAGAACTGAACTGACATATTCTCCCACATGGCTTCAGAGATGACATCAAAGATCTTCCCGCTGAACTGTGAAAGAATTTAAGGTTCTCCCATCTTGAAAAATCAGTTAAAATCAGAAATGTTTATTTGTAATCAATATCAAAATGGTTTAAACTTTTCATTTGTTTGCCAAAACATTTATTATCTCAACTATTACCACAGAAAGAAAGTTGTTCTGAGTCATAACATCAGATGTGGAGTAAAGACCTGCATACACCTCTTGTGAGAGGTGCAACATCCTCAAGGATCCGGAAAATAAGCAGATCCTATCTACATGGTGCAGGTGTTCTAACAGATGTAGCATTCTCTATTTTCTTCAGCAGTGTAAGTTAAAGGGAATTACTTACCTCAGAATTAGAAAGCCAAAAGAAATGGAAATGTTTAGATAGTTTGATAAGGCTGCATGAGTGTGTATGAGGTAGAGTTGTGAGTGTGTGTGCTTGCATTTTAAAGAAAAAAATAGCAATTAATGAAGTTTGTCTGTGTGGAAGGATTAATTCGGTCTAATTAAAGTGAGTACAAGAATACCAAACACTAATGAAGGTCTATTTTCTGTGTATTTTTTAAATAAGAAGCAAAATAAGATAGTTTGTATTTTTCCCCAAATAGTAGAAAACACAGTTCCAAGGTGAAAGCTAAATGGGCCAAATGGAAATTTTGCAAGGAAAGCTCTCTGGAAATAAAATATGAGTAACCATAGGACATAGGCAATGTTGTTCAATTAGTAAGGCTACTAGTCCTAATTGAAACACTGATACAAGTGCTGCTTAAATATGCCATTGGAATTTGCAGTTGGAATTTGATTAAAATCCTAAATCAAATCAAGGAAATGATATTAGTATGGAGAGAGAAAGCTGAGCAACAATGCCTAAAAAATAATCAATGGAAGATTACAACAATTCCCTTTTTTTTTTTTTTTTTACTATGTTTTTCCTCAATAGTGACAAATGACCCTAGTACTGGTGATTCCTTCTTCCTCAGGACTGTGAGGTGGGCAGTCTTGCTAACTGGTTAAGTGCAGCTGGCTCTGGAGAAAGCGGGATCTTCAAGTAAAAACAACTCAGAGATACTTCGCATGAGGACTACAGACAAAATATAAGTAAAAGATTTATATGAGCCCTCACACACAGTGGGTGTTCCATGTCCTGCCTTCTTTCTTCTCCTTCCCATTTTTTCAAAATTTATTTTGTCAAAGTTGTCAGATTATTCATCTTAGAGAGATTTTCAATATAAAATGAAAATCTGGACTTTGCTCTAATTTAATTTGAAACCGAAAAACAAATTTTGTTGACTAGGTACAAAACAAAATCTAGGACCTGTTGCCACATATAAAGAGCACATAATTGCCAGCTCTGAATTTCTATGACTTGCAACCCACCAGGAAAGCTCAGGGTATTCCACAGAACCCAAGAAAGTACACTAGCACCCTTGCACTTGAACATAAGTCTTCAGCTAAGGAGTAAATGACTGACACTTGAGGGCTGGGGGGAGAGGGGATGACTCAAGTGTTACCTAATACAGGGCCTGCCTAGCAAGTTTGAGGCTCTGCTCAAACATCAATACCACTACCACCAAAGAAATAGTACCTGGTAAGAGTCTCTTATGGTAAGTAAAGTGCTCATTATATATGTATGAAACTTACATATGTAAATTTAAAGCTAGAAAAGAGCTAATTCATAATAAAAACAAAGTATCTGCTCACCTCCAAAAGGTAACCACATCCAAATCCAAATCTTAATTTTAAGCAAATACTCTTAAGTAGCTAAATTGTTTGATGAATGAAGATACTGGCTTACCAAGATTCTCTATCACTTAAACAGTCACACTTTACCTTTAATGATTTATATACACTACATATAGAATGTATGGGTTAGTTACTTAACCCATACTTAACTTAAGTTCCTTTTTTTTTTTTTTTTTTTTTTTTTTTTTGCCAGTCCTGGGGCTTGAACTCAGGGCCTGAGCACTGTCCCTGGCTTCTTTTTGCTCAAGGCTAGCACACTGCCACTTGAGCCACAGCTCCATTTCTGGCCATTTTCTGTATATGTTGTGCTGGGGCATTGAACCCAAGGCCTCATGTATACAAGGCAAGCACTCTTGCCACTAGGCCATATCCCCAGCCCCCATTAACTTAAGTTCCTTACACACCTATCTAAATGTGTTTTATTGGTATCAAAATGATTGTATTTAAATTTCTATTTGATAAATTGTATAAGTACTTACCATGTTTTTCTGGAAGCTAAAGTAGGCAGAAAGTCTAAACTAAACTAGACTTTCTTGGCACTCCTCTCTAGGGCTAACACTCCCTTTAACTGAATTGAATTTCTTCTTTTCCTGTGTGTCATTCTTTTTTTTTTTCTTCAAATTTTTATTATCAAACTGATGTACAGAGAGGTTACAGTTTCATACATTAGGCATTGGATACATTAATTGTACTATTTGTTACCTCGTCCCTCATACCCTCCTCCCCCCACCCCCTTTTCCTTTCCCCCCATGAGGTGTTCCATTCACTTAGAAGCAATACTTGCAAAACTGTGTGTCATTCTTTATTTTCTATAGCCCCCAAATATTATTTTTAAACTTGTATTACTTTGTTGTACTAAAGTGTAATTTCTGGTACCCTTTAAAACAGTGATTAGTATTTGTGGTTAAAAGTTGTATCTTTCCCGCTGGGTGTTGGTGGCTTATCCCTGTAATCCTAGCTACTCATGATGCTAAGACATGAGGATCTCAGTTCAAAGCCATCTGGGCAGGAAAGTCCATGAGACTCTTATCTCCAATTAACCACCAGAAACCAGAAGTGGCACTGCATTTAAGTAGTAGAGTGCTGGCCTTGAGCTGAAGAGCTCAGTTATAGTGCCCAGGACCAGAGTTCAAGCCCCATGACCCAGGTAGTAAGGAAGAGAGGAAGGGAGGAAGGGGGAAGGGAAGAAGGGAGGAAGGGGGAAGGGAAGAGGGAGGAAGGGAGGAAGGGAGGAAAGAAAGAGGGAAAGAGGAAGGAAGGGAAGGAAGGGAGGAAGGAAGGGAAGAAGGAAGGAAGGAAGGAAGGAGAGAAGGAAGGAAGGAAGGAAGGAAGAAAGGAAGGAAGGAAGGAAGGAAGGAAGGAAGGAAGGAAGGAAAGAAGGAAGGAAGGGCTGTCTTTCCCATCGTCTTGGCATTATGGCTGAAATTCTTGTAACTAATGTTATTATTCTTAATAACATTAACTAATAACAGTAACTAATAAGAGAAAACCATAGAATTCTATTTACTGTAACTTTTATATGATAAAGGAACATTTGTTTGAAAATTAAATCTAAAAAAATGGAAAATATTTTTATGCTTAGGTCTGATGAATAATAGACAGTGAAGTACTAAAATAATTGGATGACACAGGTGTCAGATATAGGAACAACCTATAGGAGTTGATCAAGACTTGTTCATTTGAATTCTTCCTGGTTTCTTTATATCTTTAGACACCTCTTCCATGAATACATAGGGCACCCCTGGAACAAGATTGCTATGACATGTCCCAGAGGAAGAAGGCTGAGGACAGAAGAGAGACATACCTGTACCTGCATTGTGGTTTTTGTGAATGTCAAGAATATACATTTTGAAGAAACCTGTATAAACTCCATCTTTAAACATAAATTTTGAAATCTTTATGGATATGAAAACTCCATTTCTTCTTGGCTCAAAATCAATAATTTGGCCAAACAGAGTATCAAACACTCAAAAGAGTTTTATCTTTGAAATTTTAAAGATAATACTCCCCTGTATCATTGCTGGAGATCTGGTGATGTCAGAATTAAAAAAAAAAACAATTATATATAAATGATATTTATCTATGTAACATGTATGATCATGTACCCTGAGGCACACAAATTTATCAACAAACAGGTGCTGCTATCTGTCCAATGCAGAAAATGGGCCTTAGTAATAATAGTGTGAAGGACATATGAAGCTATTTGATCTGAAGAAGGCATGTAAGGCAGTAGTTGGAGAAGTTAGTAAAATCAGGATCACAGGAGTACAGTGCAAGGCAAGAGCATTTTACCTGGTTTGTATTCCAGGATCCTCTTTGATAGATCATCTTTCTGAAGTTGTATGACATTAACTAAAACACAACAAATAATATATTTATTGAAGAAATACTTTAAGATTTTCCCATTACAAGTGACTTCTGTCAATTTTGAAACAGAAATGCAAATGTACTTAACCTTTTAAAGTGTTAACCTTGTTTTGATATAGAAATAAGATTATATAGAAGCTATTAATTATATGAAAACAATGACAATGAGACACATTTATTAAAATCAGTGTTTCTGCTAACTCAAAGTCAGTTGCTCAAAGCTGTCCCCTAGATTATCTCTTAGTTGAACATAAATGAACTAGGAAGGAAATAAAAATAACACTAAAAAAAAATGACAACCCAAATAGAAGGAATAGATTCATTTTTCTCATTAAAAATAAGAGAGATGATTAATACCATTCATTTTCATAACTAAATTAATATATGTGGAAGAACATAAAATAGCACTCCATCAACTTCCAATCAATGGGGATAAAATGAAAGAACACAAATTGAGTCACTTATTATACCTGTCAATTATTAAATTAGACAATGAACTTAGAAATTTCCCCTAGCAACCACATAGGAATTCTCCTCGACTATGCAAATATGCATATAGTTAGTTCTGTTTTCCCATTAAGCATTCTAATACTTGAGGCTCTCACGGTGTGTGTGTGTGTCTCTCTCTTGGTCTCAATCTCTCTCACTCTCTTGCTTTCTCTCTCCCCTTAATTTAAGCCTGCCTGAGCATTCATTGCACTTTATCAACAAAGATTAGAGACTTATTCTACCTGTTAATCCTATTATCTTTCAAGTTTAAAGGAAATGTATCTTTGTTCACTGTCTATGGAACTCAGGGGATTAATCATGAGTGAGCATAAAAATCCAATTAATTCTCAGCTTATGTGTCAGCTTAATTGTCAGCTTATGTGAATGTATATATTTGCCACTTTTTAAAAGGAGATTTTTTTTTTAATTGAGAAGAAAATTGACTTAGCTTGATTTGGATGAATACTAAAATGATTTAAAATGGAAAATACTTACAAAGACATTTAGTGCAAGAATTTTCATATTGAATAAAAGAATAAGATGGTGTCTATTTTAATAAAACATGTACAATGGACTCATTTCACCAGAAGTCTTCTTAAATGATCTGAGGCGGGTGTTCTTCAGAGTAATCCAAATTATACATCTTCCATTAATAAACACATTATACCAGCCCCCTTTCTTAGGACAAAGCCCTCTCAAAAGATTACCCCCGCCCCCCCCACAGTGGTACATGCAATGTACATGTACAGATAAAAATGCACACAGGCACACACAAAGATGCGTTTGCACCAGCTTAGGTGAATTTTCTAAAATTTGGACAAAAAAAATTGAAACTAGCTGATAAGGACAGAAAGAGCAACGTGATATGTCTTTGTCAAAATTCTGGTGTTATTGTAAGCATAGGTAATGACAGAATATTTGTGAAACAATTGCTAGACACAGCACATTTTAATAAATGTTGCTAATAGTAGTATTATTCATAAATAGCTTTTGCATTCTTTCATTGCTTTGGTTAGGAGAAATGGAAACAAATAGGAATTTGACATGCCAGACTCTCCACAGTATTTTAGTATGCCATATGTGTGTGATATAAAGGAACATAGAAATTATTTAAACAGGCTTATTTTTCCTTTTCTTCAAAATTTCTTTGTCATTTTTCATCAGATAGAAATCTTTATGATGATTAAATGACTGCCCTGTCAGTTTCAAAAGTCAAGAATTTTTGACAGAAGAGCTGGGAGGATGGCTGAGATGTCATCACTGAGGTCCGTGATCCAGCAAGGACGGTCCAGGAGACAGTCAGCTTGACTTTGCTGTCAGCACACTCACAACTATAGAACCTTCACAGTTTATTAAACAAGTTTTATGCATTTACCTACCTACACATGAGATTTATTTGCAATCTCTTTAGTGGCTTACATGGATGACTGTCCCATCCACTTTAGATTTAGTGGCAATTCCATAATAAAACTATTTCTGTCTCCTTTGCCTCTACATTTGCAGAGAGGTATGCATGACATTCCTCAGATATCAGAATCTCCTAACATCTATACACAATGGAATTCTATGCTTCCATCAGAAAGAATAGCATTGCCCCATTATAAGGAAATGAAAAGACCTAGAATAAACTACATTAAATGAAGCAAGCCAGACCCAAGGAAATGTAGTTTGCATGGTTTCTCTCAATTGTAATAACTATAGTATATCTATGATAGTTTTAGCAGGGATCACAATAGTCCTATCACTAAGTACATAGGACCTTATATAATGAAGTGTTTCAAAATAAGCTCCAAGTATTGGAAATAAGAGCTTATTATTATGGCCCTCACAAATTTATTTCCAGTTTTGTTTTGTATTTTTCTGTTTTACTTTTCTGTACCTTTTACCTTGTATAAAAGCTTATGTGATCCATAGAAGGGAAAGGGAATCATAGAAACAGCAAACTAAGGAGGAAACTGATGCAGTGATGATACTCATTAGACATTATGCTAGAAATGAACTTTACAACTTGAGGGGGAAACGGGGAGGAGTATGTGGGAGAAAATGAGGGCAAGGGTAACAATATTTTAAGAGAAATGTACTCATTACCTTACTTACGTAACGGTAGCTACCTGTTCTTTACCTTCACAATAATGATAATCAAAATTGTGGGGCAAAACCTCAGATTGCTGCTACCACCTCAGTATACATCATCAGCAATATGATCCAAAAATTCTGAAGAGAGATAGAGAGAATCCTGTTCAGCAATACCATTTGTGCCACAGCTCATTCTTTGCTAAATTTCTTCAAGAAAATATAAGCCTTCTTATCTTTTTCCATATGTATACTTGTATACTTGTTGAAAGAGGCAAGACAGGTTTTATTCAAGATAGTAGAGTAGGATACACTTCGATGTAAAACTGCGCTCAGTTCGAAATACAGTGAAGACTGCTGGGAATTTAGCCAGTGAACAAAGCAAGGAGGCCAGTGAACACAAAATCAGTATAAAGGAACCAGAGCGGACCAATGGTACATATAAACAAAAGGGAAACTATCTTAACGGGATTCTAATTAAGGGCACGTCAGTCACTGGGTCTCAAAAGGGACTGTGCTGAAAACACTTTTCTACATGAGAAAAATCTTCATCATAAATACTTAGCAACGATTGTATTAATCATTGTTTACATCAGTTATATTGCACAGAGAAGGGAAATAAAAAGATAAGCAAAACTAAGTAAAAACTACCAAGAGAAATTACAAATACCTATAAGAACTTGAAAGTTATTTATGAATTTGGGCCTTTGGATACCTTCAGATATAGTAAACATGATTAAAATAAGAAAATATTTACACTAGTAAGTCCTTATAAATATCTATAATAGTCCTTAGAAACATTTACTATTGTTGATTCTTAGATAAAAATGTTATTTAAACAGACAAGCACATTCAACATAATAAATGCAAACTGTCACAAGTCAGTAAACTGACCTCCCGAAGGTATGACAATCTGTCCATTATAAAGCTACAACTTATTTGACTTGATTTTGTCATTATTCTGGAGAAAAAGATTGAAAGAGAAGTTGTATAGAAAGTATAAATTTGGGCCTACAAAGGGATGAACATAGGTTTTAACATCAGTATTCTCTTGAGGAATTACTTAGAAAAAAAAAAAAGAAACAAAATACAATCTTCTAGAGGGCTGGAAATATGGCCTAGTGGCAAGAATGCTTAATTTCCCAGCATCACATATGTAGAAAATGGCCAGAAGTGGCGCTGTGACTCAAGTGGCAGAGTATTAGCCTTGAGCAAAAAGAAGCCAAGGACAGTGCTCAGGCCCTGAGTCCAAGGCCAAGGACTGGCCAAAAAAAAAAAAAAAAACACCAAAAAGCTTGTAGAAAATGCAAAGAGAAATCCAGACAGAATGATGTAGGTATGCCTTTCATGAGGCTCTGCCTATACAATGTCTTAAGAACAATCTGTAGAACAACCATAGTCTGAATAAAGTAGACTTGCTGCTGGCATCTGCTACAAACATGAGTCTGTGGTGGGAATTTTGTTAAGGAACAGAGAGTTGCATTCTCACGTGGGAGATTTAAGGCTAAGAATCCTTAACTAAGCTTCATTTTAGAAATCAGAAACAGAAATGCAAAACTTTCCCTATCAACATATCTAAGTATATAAATTTATGAAAAATGTCTCTATATTTGTTTTCCCAAAAAGCTTTGTAGCCAGGTGGTGGTGACTCATGCCTATAATTCTAGCTACTCAGGAGGCTGAAATCTGAGCATCATGGTTCAAAGCCAGCACGGGCAGGAATGTCCATGAGACTGTATTTCAAATTAAGGATTAGAAAACCTTCAGCAGTACTGTGTTCAAATGGTAGAGAGCTAGCCTTGATCTGAAGGGCTCTGGGACAACACCCAGTCCCTGAGTTCAAGTCCCATGACCAACCCCTCTCCCCCCATAAAAGCTCTTATTTCACACTTTTATTTGAGAAACTGACTTCTATCACCCAATCTAAGTACTTAGAAGGTTTTGTTTATCTTTTTGTAAATCATGGGGATAATTCAATAACTACTTATTGAGCACAATTGCAAACACTTAGTGTAGATGGAGATATAAAGATGGAAAATATCAAGAATCTTGCATGGGGAAAAAAAAACTCATCTGCAAGAAACTTTCTTCTGGGGACTTCCAAGAAGACAGCAGAGGAGCAGCAGAAACCTAGCTGAGCTCCCTCCAACATCACAGTTTTGTTACTCCAGAGAAACTATTACTCCTAGAAAGACAGCCCAAATAAGTTATAACAGTATAGGGATTCTGGACAGGAAGGAAAAATCAACTTTGCTGACCTGAAAACACAGATTTGAGCTCTGGACAACGTCTCGCCACCACGCCAGTGTCAGCACCAGCACAGCGCCCCACACTCCATGCACCTAAAGCACACAGTAGCGACCAGGGAGAAATCCTCCAAATGTCGGCAGGCAGTTGCAGATCGCAGGCTGAGCACAGACGAGCCAAAATTGCAGAGAAAGAGTGAGTACCCCACAAAAGACATTCTCACTCGCACCCACAAAGCAAATTCTGGGAGGTAGCCTTTCCCCCACCTCCAGAGCAAAGCGCCATTGACACTGACATAGAATCAGACCAGACAGAAACTAAAGCGGGCTTGGGGAAAGCAAGGACAAAGGGGCCTTCTTTGAAAAGGGCAAGAGGGACTGACCAGTGAGAGCCAGCTTCACCCAGGAGAAATACCCATGCCCAGGGAGGAGGCTTTTCCCAGGCCACAGCTCACACACCCAGGTGAACTCAGCCAGAGGTGACCCGCACTGCATGCTGGAATTTCTAGATTAAAACCAAAAGCAGCAAGCAGCTACTGGCAGCACTGAACAACCAAACAGGAGAACACAAACAGTTCCCAAGACAGATAAATGGTCCCATTACAGAGGAAGCCCAATTCCCAGCCCGAAACAGAACTGAATTCCATAGCCAGATCTGCCCAAGAGGCCACCCCGCCGAGGAGGGAGGAACCTCCCCTAGGCAAACAAGTCTCAGCCTAGTAAAAGGGGTCAGAGAAACCCTGCCCTGCTGAGTCTACAACCTATTCAAAGCCAGGCTTTAAAGGCAGCAGGCCCACAGCAAATGGGAGGAGCCACAGTTCCCAAGACTGTTCAGGTGCCCCATCTACAGAGGACACCCAAGGCCTACCTACAAACTGTGAGAACCACAGAGACCCAGGATTTCACCAACATGGGAGGTGGGTCAATGCAGATCCACCCCCTGCAAACTGAAAGCAAGTTAAACCAGCCAAGCAGCAAAATAGACTGCAGACCATTGCAAGGAAACCAGAGAATGTAGAAAGCCCACTCAAACAAGGAAGGCTCCATTTCTTTTTTAACATTTTTAAAACTTCGTGTTTTTTTTTTTTTTTTCATTTCTGAGACGTCATTGGTTTCTTGATTTCCATTTTATTTGTTTGTTTTATCAGGTTTTTTGGGGGTTGTTTGTTTCTCTGTTTTTTTAAAAAAAAATTTTCTCTGTTCTGTGCATTTGTCTTCCAGTATTTTTCTTTGTTTATCTCTTCACATTCTCTTTCTTTAATACCTTCACTCTTTTCTTCTAACTCTCCATTGTCTATCATTTTAACTTGTTCTTCCTACTGATTCTATTCTTCTCCACATTTCAACACCAAAATCATCACACCGCTCCATACATTTTATTCTATTCTCTGCACTACCTCTAACATACCCTCCTAATTTACTTCCAGGAATTCCAGATTCCATTTATTCCTAGTTATTGGATATAGGATATCTCTGCTCAATCAGAGTGAATCAAAGGGGTTCATAGAGAAAGCCTGTCCAAAAAGAACTCAATATAAGAACAAAAATTGCTCATAGGGTTGTAACAGTAAATAAGTAACTACTGAATACAGAGCTCAGGATTGGTTATTATATCGAAACTGTATTCTTCAGGTACACAAACCTAATTTTATATACAGTTATACAAGGTATCTGTATATATAGTGAATTTCTAAGATTTATACAGCACCGCTTGGTAAGGTATGCTTTGGGTCTTAAACGATGCTCACAGGTGCTTGTAGAATGGCATTCCCAATCCACATGGGCAGAAGAAACACAAGAAAGATGGAAAAAGACTAGAAGATAACTCTCAAAATGCTCTACAAAGTTTACTGATAAACATGATAAAGGAAAAGGTTGAATCAATACATCAATCCTTCCATAAAGTAATGGATGATTTCATAGCCTTGACAAATAGAAATATAAATTAACTTCAAGAGTCAAATGAAAAGATAGCTATCCAGCTAAAAGATTTGTGAGACAGAACTCAAAACAAAATTAATGAAGTTAATGAAGTAAAGAAGTCCATGAAGGACCTAAGAGATAATTATAACAAGGACATGGAAATAATCACTAACGACCAGTCAGAAGGAAAAGAGATTCAATATCAAGTAGCTAGCCTACAGTCCCGACTAGCGGAAGCAGAAGTTCGAATCTCAGAAGGTGAAGAATCCCTAGAATCGATGGAGAAAGATCAAAAATCAATACAAAACCACTCCAGTCAACAAAACAGATCACTCCTCCAAGACACAATCAGGAAGCCCAATTTAAGGCTAATAAGTATTCAGGAAAATCTAGAGAAAGAAGTTAATGGAATAGGCAAGCTATTTAAAAGAATATTAGCTGAGAGCTTCCCAAATATCCAAAAGGATAGGCTTATACAGATACAAGAAGCATTTAGAACCTCAAAGCGACCAGACCAGAATAGGACATCCCACGACACATAGTTCTCAAAGCAGAATCAATAGAGGCCAAGGAAAGAATCCTTCAAGCTGTTAGGGAGAAGAAAATAATCACATATAAACAAAAAACAATCAGAATTACCCCAGACTTCTCAGCAGAGACCATGAAAGCAAGGAGAGCCTGGAATGAGGTATACCAAACAGTAAATAAAAATAACTACCAATCAAGAATACTGTACCCAGCTAAACCCTCATTCATAGCCTAAGGTCAAATAAAAGTCTTCCACAGTAAGGAAAAACTGAAATAATTTATCGCCACCAAAACAACTTTACAGAAAATCCTCAAAGATGTGCTATACAGGGAAAATAATCAAGATCACAATACGGACCAAGAAATGAACCCTTAATAGTAAACCAGAATATCAGATCAAGAAATGGGAAGACACAGCTTTAAACAAGATAGCTATAATAAAAGGAACAAATGATCATCTCTCAATCTTAACTCTCAACATTAATGGACTTTCCAATCAAAAGACATAGGCTCATAAGTTGGGTCAAAAATCAAGATCCGTCTTTCTGCTGCCTCCAAGAGACACATCTATACAGCAAAAGTAAACATATTCTAAAGGTGAAAGGCTTGAATCAAATCTACCAAGCAAATGGCCCCCATAAGCAGGCTGGCATTGCAATTCTAGTATCAGACAAAATTGAATTCAAATTAAAAACGGTAAGAAGAGACAAAGGAGGTTATTACATACTAATAAAGGGATATGTCCTATATATCTTCCTTCAGGAAGATATAACCATCCTAAATATATACACACCAAATATGGGAGCACCTAAATTCATCAAAAAAAAAAAAACCAAAAAAAAAAAAAACCCACTACGGATTCTAAAAACACTCATAGACCCAAACACATTGATAGTTGGGGACTTTAATAGTCCACTGTCACCTCTGGACAGATCAACACACCAAAAACTGAACAAATAAACCAAAGAACTAAACTACTGCATAGACCAACTAGACTTATCTGACATCTACAAAATACTCCATCCAGCAACAACAGAATACACACTCTTTTCAGCAGCACATGGAACATTCTCCAAAATAGATCACATCTTAGGGCACAAAGAAAATCTGTACAAAATCAGAAGTATCAAAACCATTCCCTGCATTCTTTCAGACCACAATGGAATAAAATTAGAGCCCAACTCAAGCAGCCACAACAGAAAATATTACAATTCATGGAGACTAAACAACACACTGCTGAACCATCAGTGGGTCATTGAAGAAATTAAAACAGAAATTCACATGTTTATGAAATTCAACCAAGATGAGTATACAAAGTACCAGCCTCTTTGGGACACAGGAAAGGCAGTACTCAGAGGAAAATTTGTATCTCTGAGTGCATACAATCAACAAACTGGAGAAACAGCAACTCAACAACTAAAGGAAGTACCTTAATCTCCTATAAAGAGATCAACAAGCCAAACCCTAAGTCAACAGAAAAAAGCAAATAATTAAAATGAAATCAGAATTAAATGAATTAGCGACAAAGAAATAACCATCGAAATAATCAATAAAACTCAGAGTTGGTTCTTTGAAAAAATCAGCAAGATAGACATACCACTAGCAAACCTGGCCAAAAAACGAAGGCAGCACACTCAAACAAGATCCGCGATGAAACAGGTAGCATCACCACAGAAATAAACAAAATTCAGAACACAATAAGGGATTATTTTGCAAAACTTTTTGCCCACAAATATGAGAACTTAGAAGAAATGCATGATTTCCTAGAAAAAATGGATATCCCCAAACTCAACCATGAACATTTAAACCTTCTAAACAGACCCATATCCTGCATTGAAATAGAAACAGTAGTAAGTGATCTCCCGTTGAAGAAAAGTGCAGGTCCAGACAGATTCACAGCAGAATTCTACAAGGCCTTCAAAACAGGACTCACACCAATATTTCTCAAACCTTTCAATGAAATGGAAAGAGAAAGTTCACTACCAGACACATTCTATGAAGCCAGAATAACCCTCATCCCAAAAACAGGTAGCGAATCATCAAGGAAAGAGAAATATAGACCGATTTCCCTGATGAACATTGATGCAAAAGTTCTCAACAAAATTCTGGCCAATCGACTTCCACAGGTCATCAAAAAAATCATGTAATGTGATCAAACTGGATTCATCCCAGGGATGCACAGTTGGTTAAATATACGAAAGTCAATGAATGTAATCCACCACATCAACTGGAGCAAGGTAAAGTACCACAAGGTAATATCTCTGGATGTGGAAAAGGCATTCGATAAAATCCAGCACCCATTTATGCTAAAAGCCCTGGAAAAATTGGGATTCCAGGGAACACTCCTGAATATAATAAAGACAGATTATGACCAAACAAAAGCAAGTTTAATTCTAAATGGTGAAAAACTAAAGCCATTCCCTTTAAAATCAGGAGCAAGAAAGTGATGTCTGCTCTATCCCCTACTCTTTAACATAGTACTAGAATTCCTAGCCAGAGGAATTAGGCAAGAAGTAAATATAAAGGGGTTCATAATGGGAAAAAATATAGTTAAACTTTCTCTCTTCACACACGACATGATCCTATACTGTAAGAACCCTGTAGGCTCGACTACCAGCTACTAGAGCTGATACAAAACTTTAGCAAAGTTGCAGCATATAAAATAAACCCTTAAAAATCAATGGCCTTGCGGGACTTCCGGGAAGACAGTGGAGGAGCAGCAGAGCCCTAGCTGAGCTCCCTCCGACATCACAGTTTTCTCAGCCCATAGAAACTTTTACTCCTAGAAAGACTGCCAGAGTAAGTTCTAACAGTACAGGGATTCTGGCCAGGAAGGAAAAATTGACTTTGCTCGTCTGAAAACACAGATTTGAGCTCCGGGCGGCATCCCACCGCTGTGCCAGTGCCACCGCCGGCACAGCGCCCAGCACAGCACCTGGCACAGCAACCTGCACTCTGCGTGGCTAAAGCACACAGCATAGACCAGGGAGAAATCCCCCAGACGGCGGCTGAGCATGGACGACCTGAAATTGCAGAGAAAGCATGAGTACCCCACGAAAGATATTCTCACTCACGCCCACAGAGCAGCTTCTGGAAGGCAGCCCTTCCCCCACCGCCAGAGCAAAGTGCCATCTTTGCCACTGGTATAGGGTCAGACCAGATTGGAACTAAAGCAGGCCTGGGAAAAGCGAGGTCAAAGGAGCCATCTTTGAAAAGGGCAAGAGGGACCGACCAGTGAGAGCCAGCTCCGCCCAGGAGAACGCCCCCTGCCCTGGTGGGAGGCGAGTCCTGGGCCTCGGCTTAGCCAGAGGTGCCCTGTCCTGCCTGCCGGAATTTCTAAATTTAAAGCAGCCAGCAGCTACCGGCGGCACAGAAACACCAGACGGGGGAATAAACAGTTCCTGGGACAGCTAAATGGTCCCATCACAGAGGAAGCCCAATTCCCAGACCAAATAGAGCTGTATTCCATAGCCACCTCCTCCAAGGAGTCTGCCTCCCCCAGGCAAGCAACTCTCAGTTGGGTAAAACAGCCCAGAGGTGCCTTGCCCTGCTGAGTCCACAGCCTATTCAAAGACAGGCATCAAAGGCAGCAGCCCCACAGCAGATAGAGGAGCCACAGTTCCCGAGACTGCTCATGTCCCCATCTACAGAGGATGCCTTAGGCCTGCCTGCAAGCTGTGCGAACCACAGAGACCCAGGATTGCACCAACAGGGGAGAAGGGTCAGAACAGATCCACTCCTTGCAAACTGAAATCAAATCAAACCAGCCAATCAGGAAAATAGACTGCAGACCATTGCAAGGAAACCAGAAACTGGGGAAGACTACCCAAACAAGAAGGACTCCATTTTCTTTTTTCTTTTCAAAAATTTCTTAAACTTTTTTAAAAAAATAAATTTCTTTTTAATTTTTTCACTTCTGAAACGTCGTTGGTTTTTTGTTTGTTTGTTTGTTTTCCATTTTTAACGGTTTGTTTTATCAAGGTTTTTTTGTTTGTTTGTTTGTTTGGATTGTTCCTTTTCTGTTTTTTATTTCTTTTTTTTTTCATTTTTAAATAATTTTTCTCTGTTTTGTGCATCTGTCTTCCAGTATTTTTACTTTATTTCTCTCTTTGTGTTCTCTTTCTTTAAAAATTACTTTCCTATGAATAACACCTCCACTCTTTTCTGCTAACTCTCCAGTGTCTGTCATTTTAACCTTGTTCTTTCTACTGATTCTACTCTTCTCCACATTTCCACGTCACTGAAACTAAACCAAAATCACCAATGCCCCCAATACATTTTATTCTATTCTCTTTACTACCTCTAACTTACTCTCCTGACTTACTGCCTAGACCTCCAGGTTCCATTGACTCCAGGTTATTGGATAAAGGGTATCCCAGCTTAATCAGAGTGAATCAAAGGGGTTCATAGAGAAAGCCAGTCCTAAAAGAACTTAATATAAAAACAAGAATTGAGTATAGGGTTGTAACAGTAAATAAGTAACTACTGAATACAGGGCCCAGGATCGGTTGTTATATTGAATTGTATTCTTTAGGAACACCAAATCTAATTTTATAGACATGTATAAAAGGTATCTGTAGGGCTGGGGATATAGCCTAGTGGCAAGAATGCCTGCCTCGGATACACGAGGCCCTAGGTTCGATTCCCCAGCACCACATATACAGAAAACGGCCAGAAGCGGCGCTGTGGCTCAAGTGGCAGAGTGCTAGCCTTGAGCGGGAAGAAGCCAGGGACAGTGCTCAGGCCCTGAGTCCAAGGCCCAGGACTGGCCAAAAAAAAAAAAAAAAAGGTATCTGTATATAATTGTGAACTTGTAAGATTTATACAACAGTGCTTGGTAAGGGCTGCTTTGGGTCTTAAACGGTGCTCACAGGGGCTGGTAGACTGGCATCCCCAATGCAAATGGGCAGAAGGAACACAAGAAAGATGGCAAACAATGAAGTCTTATCCCCCACTCAAAACAAGAAGGAAGCAGAGCAGTCAATAAAAGACATAAATGAGAACCCCCAAAATGCTCTACAAAGTCTACTGATAAACATGATAAATGAGAAATTTGAATCTCTTCAGTCAATTATTGGAGAGCGTGAGGAGGCAAAGCAAAAATTAATGGAGAATTTCATGGCATCCACAAATAGAAAGATAAATGAACTTCAAGAGTCAAATGAAAAGATAGCTACCCAGCTTAAAGATTTGAGAGACAACAATCAAAACCAAAGAAATGAAGTTAATGAAGTAAAGAATTCCATACAAGACCTAAGAAATGACATGGAAATCATCAGGAAAGACCAGTCAGAAGGAAAAGCGATTCAAAATCAAGTAGCTAGCCTACAGTCCCGACTAACTGAAGCAGAGGATCGAATCTCAGGAGCTGAAGATTCCTTAGATTCTATGGAGAAAGATCAAAAATCAATACAAATCCAGTTCCACCAACAAAACAGATTGCTACAGGAGATTCAAGACATTATCAGGAAGCCCAATTTAAGGATAATAGGTATTGAGGAAAACTTGGAGAAAGAGGTTAATGGGATAGGCAATCTATTTAACAGAACATTAGCTGAGAACTTCCCAAATATCCAGAAGGAAAGGCCTATACAGATACAAGAAGCATTTAGAACCCCAAATCGACCAGACCAGAATAGGACATCCCACTGACACATTGTGATCAAAACAGAATCAGTAGAGTACAAGGAAAGAATCCTTAAAGCTGTTAGGGAGAAAAAACAATCACATATAAAGGAAAAGCAATCAGAATTACCCCAGAATTCTCAGCAGAGACCATGAAAGCAAGGAAAGCTTGGAATGAAGTATACCAAACCCTAAATAAAAATAACTACCAACTAATTATTCTGTACCCAGCCAAACTCTCATTCATAGCCGAAGGTCAAATAAAAGTCGTCCACAGTAAGGAAAAACTGAAACAATGTATCTCCACCAAACCACCTTTAGAGAATATCCTCAAAGATGTACTATACAGGGAAAATAATCAAGATCCCAATGCAGACAGAGAAATGAACCCTAAATAGTAAATATCAGATCAAGAAATGGGAAGACACAGCTTTAAACAAGATAGTGATAATGAAAGGAACAAATGATCATCTCTCAATCCTAACTTCTCAACATTAATGGACTTAATTCTCCAATCAAACAACATAGGCTCATAAGGTGGATCAAAAATCAAGATCCGTCTTTCTGCTGCCTCCAAGAAATACATCTATCCAGCAAAAGTAAACGTCTTCTAAAAGTAAAAGTCTGGAATCAAATATATCAAGCAAATGGCCCCCATAAGCAGGCTGGACTTGCAATCCTAGTATCAGACAAAATTGACTTCAAATTAAAAAAGGTAAGAAGAGACAAAGAAGGCTACTACATACTAGTAAAGGGATCTCTCCTACAGGAAGAAATAACCATTCTAAATATCTACACACCAAATGCAGGAGCACCCAACTTCATCAAACAAACTCTACTGACTCTAAAAACACTCATAGACTCAAACACATTGAGAGTTGGGGACTTTAACACTCCACTATTACCTCTGGACAGATCAACATGCCAAAAACTAAACAAAGAAACCACAGATCTTAATAATTGCACAGACCAACTAGACTTAACCGACATCTACAGGATATTCCACCCAGCAACCACAGAATACACATTCTTCTCTGCAACACATGGAACATTCTCCAAAATAGATCACATCTTAGGACACAAAGAAAATCTGTACAAATTCAGAAGTATCAAAACCATTCCTAGCATCCTCTCAGACCACAATGGAATAAAATTAGAGCTCAACTCAAACAGCCACCACAAAAAATCCTACGATTTATGGAGACTAAACAACACACTGTTGAACCATCAGTGGGTCATTGAAGAAATTAAAACAGAAATTCAAATGTTATGGACTTCAACCAAGTTGAGGACACAAAGTACCAGCTCCTTTGGGACACAGCAAAGGCAGTATTCAGAGGAAAATTTATATCTCTGAGTGAATACACCAACAAACAGCAGAAACAGCAACAAAATAATTTAAAAAAGCACCTTAATTTTCTGGAGAGAGAACAGCAGCCAAAACCCAAGTCAATAGTTGGAGGCAAATAATTAAAATCAAATCAGAAATAAATCAATTAGAGACGAACAAAACCATTGAAAGAATCAACAAAACAAAGAGTTGGTTCTTTGAAAAAATCAACAAGATAGACAGACCCCTGGCAAACCTGACTAAAAAACGAAGGCAGCACACTCAAATAAACAAGATAAGAGATGAAACAGGTATCATCACCACAGAAATAACCAAAATTCAGAAAATAGTAAGGGACTATTTTGCAAAACTTTATGCCAACAAATTCAAGAACTTGGAAGAAATGGATAATTTCCTAGAAAAAATTGATATCCCCAATCTCAACCTTGAAGATTTAAACCTTCTAAACAGACCCATATCCAATATTGAAATAGAAACGGCAATAAATGATCTCCCATCCAAGAAAAGCCCATGTCCAGATGGATTCACTAGAGAATACTACAAGGCCTTCAAAACAGAACTCACACCAATATTTCTCAAACTCTTCAATGAAATTGAAAGAAAACGTTCACTACCAGACTCATTCTATGAAGCCAGTATAACCCTCATCCCAAAACCAAGCAGAGACTCATCCCGGAAAGAGGACTACAGACCAATCTCCACGATGATCTTAGACGCAAAAATTCTCAACAAAATTCTGGCCAATCGACTTCAACAGGTCTTCAAAAAAGTCATACACCACGATCAATCTGGATTCCTCACAGGGATGGAAAGTTGGTTTAATATACGCAAGTCAATTAATGTAATCCACCAAATCAACCAGAGGAAGGTAACGAACCACATGGTTTTATCTCTGGATGCGGAAAAAGCGTTCGTTAAAATACAGCACCCATTTATGCTAAAAGCCCTGGAAAAACTGAGATTCCAGGGAACATTCCTGAATATAATCAAGGCAGTTTATGACAAACCAACAGCAAGTATAACTCTAAATGGTGAAAAACTAAAGCCATTCCCTTAAAATCAGGAACAAGGCACGGATTTCCACTCTCTCCCCTGCTCTTCAACATAGTACTAGAATTCCTAGCCAGAGCAATTAGGCAAGAAGAAAATATAAAGGGGATCCAAATAGGAAAAGATGAAGTTAAACTTTCTCTCTTCGCAGATGACATGATCCTATACCCAAATAATCCCAAAGACTCTACCCCCAAGCTACTAGAGCTGATCCAAAACCTTGGCAAAGTTGCAGGATATAAAATAAACCTTCAAAAATCAACGGCCTTTCTCTATGCTAATGACCTGAAGACCGAGGCTGAAATCAGGAAAGCAACTCCTTTTGCAATAGCCTCAAAAAACATAAAATATCCAGGAATAAACTTAACCAAAAAGTAAAAAAACTCTATCATGAGAACTTTAAAAACATGAAAAACAAAATTAAGGCAGAACTATGGAAACGGAAAAACCTCCCATGCTCCTGGATTGGGAGGATTAATATAATCAAAATGGAAATATTGCCAAAGGCATCTACAAATTCAATGCAATACCCATTAATATCCCAACACCATTTCGTAATGAAATACAGGAAGCAATCCAGAAATTCATATGGAACGATAAACAACCCAGAATAGCAAAAGCATCCTAAGCAGAAAGAACAGTGCTGGAGGAATTACAATACCCAACTTCAAGCTGTATTATAAAGCTATAGTAATAAAAACAGCTTGGTATTCGCACCAGAACAGGCCTGAAGACCAATGGAACAGAATTGAAGACCCAGGAATGAACCCACAGAACTATGCCTACTTAATCTTTGATAAAGGAGCTAAAAAAATAGTCTGGAAGAAAGATAGCCTCTTTAACAAATGGTGCTGCAAAACTGGTTCAACACATGCAATAAAGTAAAACTACATCCTTACATATCACCCTGCACCAAAATCAATTCCAAATGGATCAAAGACCTTGCAATTAAAACAGATACCCTCAAAACTTTAAAGGAAAGAGTAGGAGAAACACTAGGGTTCCTCGGCACACGACGGTACTTCCTTAGCAAAGACCTATAAATGCTACAAATCAAAGAAAGAATGGGCAAATGGGACTGCATCAAACTGCAGAACTTCTACAGGGCTAAGGACATAGCTCGCATGAATAAACATAATACCAACAGATTTGGAAAACATTTTTACTGGCCATGCAACGGACAAAGACCTCATACCTAAAATATACGCAGAACTAAAAAAATTACATTCCTCCAAAACAAAACCCCAAAGAACCAACAGCCCCCTCAACCATTGGGCTAATGACTTAAAAAGAGACTTCTCTGATGAGGAAATGAGAATGGCCAAGAGACATATGAAAAAGTGCTCTATGTCACTGGCCATAAAAGAAATTCAAATCAAAACAATATTGAGATTCTATCTTACCCCAGTAAGAATGTCCTATATCAAGAAAAGTAACAATAACAAATGTTGGAGGGGATGTGGCCAAAATGTAAGCCTATTTGTTTGTTGGTGGGAATATAAACTTTTTCAGCCACTCTGGAAAGTGGTATGGAGAGTCCTCAGAAGGCTAAACATAGAGCGTCCCAGCATCCCAAGTTTGGGCATCTACCCAAAAGACTACAAACAAGAACACACTAAAGCCACCATCACAACAATGTTCATCGCAGCACAATTTGTCATAGCTAGAATATGGAACCAACCCAGATGCCCCTCAGTTGACGAATGGATCAGGAAAATGTGGTACATACACACAATGGAATTTTATGGCTCTATCTGAAAGAATGACATTGCCCCATTTGTAAGGAAATGGAAGGACTTGGAAAAAATTATACTAAGTGAAGTGAACCAGACCTAAAGAAACAGGTACTCTATGGTCTCCCTCATAGGGTATAATTAGCACAGGTTTAGGCTAGTCATAGCAGAGGATCACAAGAGCCCAATAGCTATACCCTTATGAACACATAAGATGATGCTAAGTGAAATGCACTCCGTGTTGTGGAAACGATTGTTATATCACTGTTGTAAAACTACTTTCAACATGCTATGTGTAATCGCACATTCTATTATTGATGATCTTCTTGTATCACCTTCCTGTGGTGTACCTGCACTATCTCTGTATCTTATCTGAGTACATTGGAAACCGTGTATACTGGTATTAGAACTAGGAAACTAATCGAGAGACACAGGGTCAAAAAGACAAACGACTACAAAAGAAATACTTCCAAAACTGGTGTAAATGAACTGAACAACTCATGGGGGAGAAAGGGAAAGGGGGAGGAGGGAGTGGTGAATAAGGGAGGAGGTAACAAACAGTGCAAGAAATGTATCCAATACCTAACGTATGAAACTGTAACCTCTCTGTACATCAGTTTGACAATAAAAAATAAAATAATAAAAAATAAACTTTCCTCTGTAATCCTAGTTATGAAGTAAAAATAAAAAAGTATCCCAGATGGCTGCCAGTAGTACTCACCTCCTGTCTTCATGACTGCTTAGTCTTTTCCTACATTTGACTCAGATTGGTCTCTACTATCAATTGAAAGTGGAAAAAGAGATGTGATTGCAAAGCAAAATTAAATTCTTAAAGACATTGTATTTCATTTCACTTTCTTTCACATTATATCTTTGCTCCTGGATCCATATTTATTGGAAGAAGCAAGCTTTCAGGTCCTCTTTTATGGAACATCCTTTACAGTGAGTCCTCCTAGTCCTGTGAGGAAGCTGAGAAGGGAAGCTCGTACCGTTTAGGCAAGATTAGCCTGACAAGAGCACTAATACCTTCAAAGACCATGAGACACACTCATGGTCACACTCACACCTCTGGATTCCTCACCCTCACAAAATGTGTCAGAAAACAGCTGTTAATTGTTTAGGGTACTAAGCTTTGGATGTATTGTCTTTCAGCCACTGACAACTAAAACAGACATCTTTGAAATGAAGGAAGTTTATTAACTTCTGAGTTAGACTTGATTGCTTTCTGTCTGGTCTGGTCAAGAAAATACAGTATATTGTCAGGGAGGTAATAAGCTTTTGAAAGCCATTGTAAAGAATGGTTTTGATTTGTGCAGTTACCAGACACAAATAGATGATAAATGGTAAGATTTGATGGAGCTGAATAAGGAATTTTACCCATTAATCTATTACCCAATAGCCACAGAACAGGAATAAATTGAATTAATTCTGTTTGATTTTAAGCAAAATTTTCACAATATTAAGCTAGATTTTAGAAAAATTGGCAGTGCAGTGGACATTGCAAATGTTCTTCCATCTGTACCTAAGAATATTCTACAAGCTAAGCTGAAAAGTTGTTTCATCTGAGGTATCTCCAAGTAGAGTGGTGACAGGTAGATCATAAATGCCATAAGAACAAAAAAGCCAAGGCATTTCCTGTATAATAAGTGACATTTTATGTGTGTCTTAATAGGATAAGAAAAGGAAACTAAGAAGTCAAAAGGAGAAATGAAGCTGGACGCTTGTGGCTCATGCCTGTAATCATAGCTAATCAGGATCCTGAGAACTGAGGCTAGCAGTTCAAAGCCAGCCCAGAAACTATAGCCTACAATTAACCATGAGAAAACAGGAAGTGGTGCTGTGGCTTAAAGTGGTAGAGTGCTAACTTTGAGTAAACGAGCTTGAGGGCAAGGGTACCAAGGCTCTGAGTTCAAGCCAAGTTCTCTCTCTGCCAAGTGGCAGAGAGAGAGAGAGAGAGAGAGAGAAAGAGAGAGAGAGAGAGAGAGGAACGTATGTACACACACACACACACACACACACACACACACACACAGTGTGTGTGTATGTGTTCCAAGCAAGCCAAATTCTTTATACATGGGTGAAATTTAATTATTATAAAAATCAGTAAAAGGCAATTATTATAAAAATGCTCAGCAAACTATAATTTTAATGACAACCCATGGTTGAGAAAATGATACAATTACTTTAGTCACACAGTTTGGAAGATACTGAGTTGGGATTTCAGTCAAGATGCATCAAATCATACATTTCTAAAATATTACACACTTTTCAGATGCCTGAAAGCTCTTGTTTGTCAGCAGACACTGTAATTGCAAGTCAGGTTTTCCAAGTAGGGTTGAATCACTAACTGGGAGCTAGATTGTCTCTGTTGAGGCTGATACTGCAACTCAATTAAGCTAGTGGAGTATGATCAATTCATTATCTTGGTTGAGTGGCTGAGCCCTCCACATTTTAGAATGTATCAAAATGTTTTGTCTGATATAAATAGTACTATACTATGTACGTAGCATTTTTATACCAGCATTCAAAATGAACACCATACAATGTTTTTACACTTTTTTAATCACATAAAGCAAGGTAGAAAGACATTACAGTTGCCAAATGTCGACAATGGAACAACTAAATTAATTTGTTGAGTGGAAGAGATTTGTTTTAGGCAAGAAAAGACTGAAAGTTTTACCTAGGTCCTTGGCTTTAGATAAATTATATTATTAGTTGCAACCTAGATTCACCAAAGTAGAGAACATATAATATAAATTATATTACATTGCTAGATGGTTGGTTTTTTATATTATCCTATTGTTTTCCTGTGTGTCTTACATCTTACTTTCTTCCTTAATGAAAAGTAAACAAAGTCTTAAAAAGAAATACACTATTAATAAGACATATTCCACAAAAGATTTATATTTCCAAATTATTTGCTTTGGTGTTGGAAAGAACACCCATGTCACATTAACATTTGTTTGGGGAAAAAAGAGAATTAACTCTTTGGCCCATCATTCTGCTGGCCTATGAACTTCAATTCTTCTCACTGTCCTTTCCTTTTACATTCTTTTCACATTTCTCATTTCACATTTAACTATGGTACTCCCAGCTGGGTTTAGAAATATGAAGAAAAACTGATCTGGCTATGAATTCTGCAGTGAGACTCTTCAAGAGTGGAAAGAGGGGGTCTTTCTGTGCTTCCTGTACAACTGGACAGCCCATCACCACTTCCATGAAGCTGAGGCTGAAGTTGAGGACATCCTGTAACTACATCTGTGAAGATGAGGATCACATTGAGTAGTATTTTTCACTTGGGTGACTAGTTGGCCAACCACAGCCTTAGCTAATCTTCACTGCAGAGTATATCATATGATTTTCTTAAATTGTTTATCTGTATGCTATTTAAGTGCAAATGTCTTTAATGGGACAACAGAAAAGAAGAACCAAATACACTACTGACATTTCCTAATCAGAGCAATATGATTATAACTGCACACTGCTCAGTGTGTGTGTGTGTGTGTGTGTGTGTGTGTGTGTGTGTGTGTGTGAGTGAGTGTGTGTTCATCCTAGATCTTGAATTCAGGGCCTGGGTGCTGTCCCTGAGTTTTGTTTTGTTTCCCCCCTGAAAGATAGCACTCTACCATTAGTCACAGCTTCATTTCCAGATTTTTGTAGTTAATTGAAGATTACACTATCATGAATTTTCCTGCTGAGTTCTTCAGATCTGAGCTTCCTGAACAGTTAGGAAACAGGCCTGAGCCACTCTTATCTGGGAAGTACCAATTTTTGTAGATTATTGGGAAAATTCTGGCTGGCCATTCTGCCAGATATCAGGTGTCGTTTCCACCCAACAGCCCATCAACCAAGTCCACCCCTCCCCAAAGAAGACAAAACAACCCACAAAGCAATCAAATAACCAAGTCAGCTGAAACCATGACTTTATCAATTGTTCAGGTAACTGGGCCAAATTTGTAACCATTAGTAATAAATCTGCACATTTCCATTATGTCTTTTTATCTCTACTCTCTCTTCTATACATACATACACACACACACACAGTCATGAACACAGACACATTCACACACACATTCACACAATTACATAAGTACTCAGAATGAGAATTATGAACAAATTATAGCAATAATATATTTCATTTCCCCTAACTTAAGAATTTCTGAATTACTAGTAGTGTAACACAATAATTAGGATCATGTAAATATGAAATACCCCTTGAAACTACATCTTAATAAAAGCAAAATATATATGATACATTGAATAATTATAAAACATTACTTAAATATCCTTCTTTAAATAATAAATCACAACAGTTTTTAGAAATGTATTTAAGCCAGGCCTTCTCCATAAAGGCAATTTCTTAAGTCCAGACTCAGATAATAAATTATTAAAGTAATATATCATGGAAATTTATGATTTTTCACTAAAAACATAGTCTCACACAGTTGAGCCAATGTCCTATAGTTAATTTCATGGAACATATTTGATAATACTCAAGATTGGATGATTTAGTTTAAATTTCCCACTTATATTGTCGAAATTGATCTCTCTCTCTCTCTCTCTCTCTCTCTCTCTCTCTCTCTCTCTCTCTCTCTCTCTCTCTCTCTCTCTCTCTTATATTTTTTAAGTTTGAATCCAGGTCTTCATGCTAACAAGGTAAGATGTTCTACTGCTTGAGCATCATTTCTGACTCTTTGTATTCTGGTTATTTGTGAGATAGTAACTCTTTTTGCCCAGCTAACGTATACCATGGTCTGGCTATCTATGTTTCCCACTTAATTTGCTAGGACAAGGGGCTCAAAGTCTTTATGAATTGAGATGAGGTTCTCAGGAATATTTTGCCTAGTCTAATCTCAAACCATAGTCTTCCCAATGTCAGCCTTCCACGTTGTCAGGATTTCAGGCATGAGCTACTGACAATTGATTTAAAATTCATTTATACGGAAAATGATTGAAGCAGCAGCTTTGTGTATTAAAAGTTCCACAAATTTTGTTAATTTATGTTGACATTTTAAATTCTCTAATCAACTTTATTTGCTGTTCAAGTGGCTCTGTGAAGGTAAAAAACAGTGGTGGTAATAAGATCAGTGTGTGTGTGTGTGTGTGTGTGTGCACGCGCCCACACGCGCGCATGTGTTTCTGTCAGTCTGTCATTTGTCTATCTAGGTGACAGTCTCAGAGAAAGGATGCGATTAAAAGTTCTTCATTAAGTGACTCTCCTACAGTGATGATTTTTCTCAAAGAGCCTGATAATTTTTCCAATTCAAGCTTGAACATGTGATGAGCACCATGACTATAGGCCAGTGCAACTTGCTTCAAGAGCTACAGACACACTCTATTTTCTACTTGTTCATACTTTCATCATTCATTAGCATTTTTATTATTTGATTTGACCAGCTGCCTCTTGTATTTTATACACTGTAATCATCTAGAGCTACAATCATGTATAAGGTGCAATCATTCCCTCCAGTGAACTAAAATTGAGATGGTGAAGAAAGGTCATGATAATGATGATCACTCCAGCAAGAGCAAATAAAACTCAAACTAGTGAAATCAGCATATGTGTTATCACTATAGAAGTGTGAGATCCTAAGACAGTTTAGATATAGAGAAAACAAGGAAAAGAGAGAAAATGACACAATCTGTCTCAGAACATGCTGGAGTGTAACTGGAGGTGACATCAGAGTTTTATTGAAGAAAGATCATTCTGGTGGCAGCAAGGAAAATAGAAGGATGGATCATGTAAAAAATGAAGAGAAGAGGGGGAGAATTCAGTTAAGAATTCAATGTATATCCTACAACATTAAGAAAAGTGAAGGAAGGAGTCGGTAGGGGACGGATGAGTGAAAATTTTGAAAGGGGTGACATTGAACAAAATGCATTGTAATCATAAACTATTTTGTTAAATGGCAACTACTTTGTACAACTACTTAACAATAATAACTAAAAAAAATTTGGATCAAGAAAATTAGTACTTATAGTAAAGGAGCAAATGGTGAGCTAAACTAGTGATAATGTGAATAAAGAGAAGAAATGTTAAAATTTAATTATGTTCTTTAGCTATAGCCTGGCAGTATATAAAAGTTGCTATATTGAACAGAATACCTGTGGATGAAATAAAGGACACTTGATTTAAAAATAAAATGAAAGTTAACATTATATATTTAATATATGTTATATATGTTAAACATGGCATATATTATATATGTTATAATATATAATATATTATATATAAAATTATATAATATAAAACACATATAACATGTATGATATAACACATATATAGTAAAAACGTATATATTATAATATATATTATGTTATATATGTTATATATTATGTTATATATGTTATATATAATATAACATGTGTATAGAGAGAGAGAGAGAGATTTGAACAAGAAGGAATGCAGGTTTTGGATTTGGGTAGCAAAGTCAAATGAGTAGGAGAATGAGGCAATGTTGCTGTTTGTATTTGGCTATATTGGAAGTATCCGCCTTATGTTGAAGAGTGGTTGGAAATAAGCGTCAACTTGGTTACTTTTGGAAACTCTGAAGAGTCATGAGACATTTTAGAAGAAGTGATGAGTCACTAATTGAGTATTTAGGCTATGAATTCAAGAGACAATTTATGAGAGCCGCCAGATAGATGTAGATGGCACCTAAAACAATTGAAGTGGTTGTGTTCAGCCAAAGGTTTTGTAGGGTTTAATTGAATTCTAGTGAACAGAATACTAACATCAAACTCAAAATAATGTATCTGTATGCATGGGAAATATCAGAAATTATGTTAAAAAGGATGAACATAAAATGTTCTGTTTGTTATAAAGAAAGGAAATTTTGGGCATGCAAATTCATTGATGTGATTCCATCAACAACCTGATTTGGGATCTTTAAGGACCAGTGAAATTTTCAGTTGAAATCCAGGCCCACAGTTTTGTTCACCTCCTTGAAATTTTCAGAAACAGTTTTGGTGCACAAGTTGGAATGACTTCTGGTACAAGAATAAATGGTAAAGTTTTACATCTTGATTCTTTTTTCTTCTCTTATTTATTGTCAAAATGAAGTACAGAGAGGTTACCGTTTCATAAGGTAGGCCTTGGGTACATTTCTTGTACTGTTTGTTTCCTCCTCTCTCATTCCTCCCTTCTCCATTCCCCCTCCCCTCTTTCCTCTGCCCCCATGAATTGTTCAGTTGGTTTACACCAAACAGTTTTGCAAGTATTGCTTTTGGAGTCGTTTGTCTTTTTATCCTTTTTCTCTCGATTTTGATATTCTCTTTCACTTCCCTAGTTCTAATACCAGTATATACAGTATCCAGGGTACTCAAATGGGATACAGTGATAGTGTGGGTACAACCACAGGAAGGGGATACAAGAGGATCATCAACAATAGAAGCTATGGTTTCACATGGCATGTTGAAAGTAATTGCAACAGTGATATAACATTCGTTTCCATAACATGGAGTTCATTTCACTTAGCATCATCTTATGCATTCATAGGGGCATAACTATTAGGCTGATTCCTTTAATGACCATTTTCGAATTAGGATTTGAGTCCCTCTTTTAACAGTCCGCCCATATAGCAATGATTAAGTTGATCAAATTTCCAAGGCAAAAGAAAGAAGAAACAAGTATTCTGTTTCGGTCTTCCAACTTTCCTAAAACATGTTACAATATTAGGCAACTTTATAAGTGCAAGTATATTTCATGACAATGTAAAAATTTTTATATGTGTTTAGATCAACTCTTAATTTTTAAGATAATATTTTTATGGTAATGAAGTATAATTTCTCTAAGGGTGACAGCAGACGTTTAAAGTTTTAAATGAATGAAACAATCCTTGACTCAGCAAAATCTTGTCCAGGTTGATTTTCATCCTACTGAGTATGAATTTAGGAACTGGCCAAAAGACAAATGGTTGCAGAAGTGATGTGCTACTGCAAGTACCATGCCAGTCAAATGATCAAGAGAGGAGGTTATGGCTTGATTGACTTATATTCAGAAAAATTAATATGTATGAGATGATACACAGAATGAATAACAGCTTAAACAAACAAAAATATTTAACTGGACTGTGATTCTTTTTTCCATATATAGATTGCACATTAAAAACGTTTTTGTCATTTTGTGACAAAGAGGAAGCAAAGATTATGGGATAATTTTTGTTTCAGATTTTTATAAAAAATGCTTGAAGTAGTAGTCAGCAGCTGAAAAACCTAGAAATCAAACATAGCCCTGCTTTTAAACAATAGCAGAATTCCAAAAACTCTGCATCAGTTATTATTAGTACTATTATTATTATTTAGTATTAGCAAGTATTGGTATGTAAGACTGTGCTAAGTATTTGTACCTGAATAATTTAATCCTCATGATGATCATATTATATATTTTGCATTACTTCCCTGAGAAGTTTTGTACTATCAGATGCCTTCCTCAGGTTTACAGAGTTCCATGATGCAAACCTAGGTCCCCGTTGAAATGCTTATATTGCTCAGTATTCTGCACACTCCACGGGATCCTTCCACAATCCTACCTTATTAAAATTACCATGAGAAGGCTTTGCCAAAATTTGATACTCTCATTTGAGCTATAGTTCCCCTTGCTTCCTACAATGGAGTGGTCAATGAATGTAATTGATTTATCAGATCCTTTTGTATGGGCTGAATCAGGGATCTGGAGCCAACTGGGTGCAAAAAGGGGAGAGATTTCTACTGCTGAGAGTATAATACAACAGATTGATGTTCTTTGGGGGTAGTGGTTGATTTGACCTGTATTTTGACAGAATTCTAAGAGTATTGAGCTAGATAAATTTCTAAAATGCTTTTTGCTATGATGGAACACCTACATTTACAAAAAGGAGAGTTTGAGAAATGTTTGCTGGTTGGAATATGTGTCAGTTCTGGAAACAGTCTGAGAAATATGTCTAAAATTTTCTTTCATTTTATGATAGATGCAGGCAAAATGAATTGAAATGTCAAATTAATATTTTCAAATAAATATGGGAAGTAGACTAGGATTTTCACCTATTTGCTTTTCATTTCAGATAACAGAAATCAGAAGTAACCACCACTTATAAAATTAGAAGAGCTCAAGGAAGGAAACGTGATGTGTGCTTTAAATCTGAACATGATGTTTCCAAATTTTGATTTTGACAATGATTTGCCAAATTTAAATACTAGAAAAATATTTTTTCTGAAGAATTATCACAGAGACTCAGTCAAACCAGTGTGTTAATCTGAAGCAAATCTCTGCATCCATTACAATCATTGAACAGTATATTTTCTCTGATAAATGGAAAGCACATTTTTGCACAAAGCATTTAGACTTACCTTGAAGGAAAAAGAATCACATATATTTTTTCAAACTTAAGGATAAATTAAATGTCTGTGAAGTTTTCTATTCCTCAAGTATAGGTGTTGTATTATGGGACAGTTCTTGATTCATAACGTAGTTCAGTGGTAAAGCATATGTTTAGAAGGTGCAAAACCATTGACTCAGTTTCCAGGGATTTTTTTTTCCATTTTTTTTTTGGTAGGACTTGAGATAGAACTCAGAAACACTGCTCTTCCAATAGAACTCTAGACTAATCCTTTACTACTGAGCTACATCCCTATGCTAAAATTTTTAAAAAGTGAAACAAAGAAGCATTACTTCTAGTGCCTACCAGTAATTCATCCTAAAATGAACATGCTCATATATTCCATCTTCCTTTTGACAATTGATTTTTATAATATATGCCTACCAGAAGATATTATTAATGTATGTCAGAACAACCTCTCACATTATTATTTTGTTTTAAAACTTTTTGTGTCAAACTTGCCTGAGAATTCCCTTCAGTACATAAATTTTCCTTCAGAATATAAATATACTTTTTTCAAAAAAATATTTGGCCACTTTTCCTTTGTGATGGTAAACAATTTTTATTGTAATTACCAACATCCAAGACTGAACATCAATTGTGTTGCTTTTAATTTGTTAAAAAGACAAACACAAAAACATAATGAGCTAGGCAACAGTGGCTCATGGCTGTAATACTAGCTGTTCAGGAGTCTGAGATCTAAGGATTGTAGTTTGATGCCAGCCATGGGCACGGAAGTCCATGAGACTAATCTTCAATTAACCACCAAAGCCAGAAGTGTAGTTGTGGCTCAAGCAGTATGAAAAAGAACACTCATGGACAGTATGTAGGCCCTAAATTCAAGCTCCAAGACTCACCCTCCCCCCCAAAAAAAAACCACAAAAGTATAATGAAGCAAGCAAACACTTTATACCTAACTATGTTACTGAGGAATAGAATTAATTAATAACTGGTTTGAGAAGTGAGGAAGGGTAGCAAGAAGAGGGGTTGAGAAATGAAACTGATCAAAGTACATTATATGCACATATGGATATGGCAAAATGGAACCCTTTTACAGCTAATAGATGCTAATAAAAGGAACAATCCAGGTTCAGACTGTTAAACAGCTTGAGTGAAATGATATAGATACTACTTGTAGAAAAACTATATGAACCTACTTGTTACATGCACATAGCATAGAACTCTTCTTGACTGGACATGGTCCAGGTGTGATGATATCATAATGATCTAAATCCCTTGTGAACTATGCCTAATATTAGGACATTATTCCTGCTGTGGGAAAGGAAGAATAAGAAAGCAAAAGTCATAAGAGTAGAGAAAGTGACTATCACTGGGAAAAGAAGGAAGGTTATATTAAGAGTGATAATATAGTTCTGAAGAGGCTGGCATTTCAGGAGAGCCTGTGAGACAGCAGGGAGAGGAACTATCTTAATGCAAGTAATGTGTGTAAGTTGGTCTATTGTGTGTCCAGATATGGAAGGATGATGTTGGGATATATCAGATGTGGGGATGGGAGCCCATTCTCTCTCCTGTTTATACCTTGCTGTCAGCCTTCTCATTTTTCCATCAGTGGAAGAGTGAGATTCAGAGGGATTGGAAAGAAGAATATGACTCACATGGTGATACCACATGAGCAATGTTTCCTTCTATGGAGGAGAAAAGGAAGATAGGGTTAGACAATGGGTTACAGTAAGAAGAAAATAAAAGCTTAATCACATTCGTGGAAATCTTTACAACTCAGAGATGTTACAATGGAGATAGACTTATTCTCACAAGGAAAATCCAAGATAGAAAACATCGGAATTCCCTTACTATGATGACAAGATTCTCATGGACTTTCATAGATGTACCTGGAGACCATTATTAGCATGAGAACTGGGAGGAGAAACAAGCATTGAAGAGCTCAGCCTTTTGAATCATAAGCTACACTGAGACTTCTTAAAGGACATTAGTAAAGAAAAAAGCCGCACACCCACCATGCGCTCAGCACCTGCGCTTAGCTCACAGGTGCTGCGATGCAAACCTGGGAGGACACGTTTAACCAAGCTCCAGTTACAGCTGCTAGGTCATGACAGCACTGGGAGGTGAATAGTATTAAATTACTTATTCGGAAAGCACATGCAAACTCCTCAAAAAAGAAAAGTATGCTGACTAAGGCATCAAAAGCTATTAGCAAAAAATGGTGGATCGTTTGGCAAACAGTGAAGCAAATACTAGACCTATAAGTATAGTGGAAAACTGTTTTGGAGCAGCTGGTCAGCCCTTAACTATACCTGGACGGGTTCTTCTTGGAGAAGGAGTATTGACTAAGTTGTGCAGAAAGAAACCAAAAGCAAGGCAGTTTTTCTTATTTAATGATGTTCTCGTATACGGCAATATAGTCATCCAGAAGAAAAAATACAACAAACAACACATTATTCCCCTGGAAAATGTTACTATTGATTCCATCAAAGATGAAGGAGAATTAAGGAATGGATGGCTTATTAAGACACCAACTAAGTCTTTTGCAGTTTATGCTGCCACTGCCACTGAGAAGTCGGAATGGATGAATCACATAAACAAATGTGTTACTGACTTACTCTCCAAAAGTGGGAAGACACCTAATAACGAACATGCTGCTGTCTGGGTTCCTGACTCTGAGGCCACTGTATGTATGCACTCTCAGAAAGCAAAATTCACACCTGTTAACCGTCATCACCATTGCCGAAAATGTGGTTTTGTTGTTTGTGGGCCCTGCTCTGAAAAGAGATTTCTTCTTCCTAGCCAGTCCTCTAAGCCTGTTCGGATTTGTGAGTTCTGCTATGACCTGCTTTCCACTGGGGACATGGACACATGCCAGCCTACCAGATCAGACTCTTACAGTCAGTCATTGAAGCCTCCTTTAAATGACGGATCTGATGATGATGATGATGATGATGATGATGATGATGATGATGATAGCAGTGAGTAAGACACATTCTGAAATATTTAATCGGGTGTGACTCTCTGAGAAATCAGCTTTAGGCAATGTGTAAAGCTCTGCCAGTTTTGCTCTAGCTGTGAATTTGCCTGAGAAACGTCTAACCTGTGTGCCTCATATATGCTATAGAAAGTAGCTTTCCCTGCCCACTGCTCCTCTCTGCACTCTTTTACTGGGATACAACGGATAAAATTTTTATTTCTTGTTTATTTCTAGATTATTTTTTGGAATGATGGGGAAATGTATTTAACTTGTCACCTTCTATATTAGTTGTTTTTTTTTTCTCTGTTATATGGAAAACTAAAAGCACAGAATGATGGAAACAAGAGTATAATGTGATTAATAATATTAGCTTTTTTTTCCCCTAACCATCCTATGTAATGGTTAAGACACCAGTAGCAGAGTATAATTTGGAAATAACTTCTTTTTTCATATACCAAGTGGTGCCTTATTCTGCTAGCACTGTTATATGAGACATAATAAGCCCCTACCTTCTGGTTTATTTACTAAATACATTGGTGCTCTTCAGTGTGATAAAATGAATGCTTATGAATACATGTAATTAGGAAAACTTCTTATCTGACAGCTACAAATAACCAAATTTAGAGGTATCCTCATACAAATAAATATTTTTTGTAAAGTAGTTGTGTTTGTATTTTTACACCACAACTATTTTATAGGCACCAACTTATAATTGTCAGATATGTTAAATGCAAAAAATTTTTTAGAAATTTGGTTATAAATTTGTCAATAGTATAGAAATATAATATATTAGCCTTTACTTTTTCTTAATTCATTTTGAGAAGTTCATCTGCTTTAATATTTCTAGAATGAGAAACCTGGTAAAACCCTTGAAAATCAACAAGGTCTTTAAGAAAATATTAGAGCACAGATCTGCTTAAGCTTGGCAATTTGGAAGAAATGATAATGTAAGATAGGTCATAGCAGCCACTAAGTTTGACTAGACATCATATCTGTGGAGGTATTGTCTTTTTTCAGTGTGAAACTATCTTGAATTTACAAATGGTATTATATTTTATAAAGTTTTATAAAGCCCCAATTTATATTTTTGTAAAGTAATTGTATATTTAACCTGTTTCTGACATCATTTTGCAATATATGGAAATAGTGTAGCAATTGATATTTCTAAATTCTGAACTTTAAGTCAGTCTAGATTGCTTTTGAGAAGTGATAATTTCTCACTGCTTTTTAGGCAGCCTTTAGACTGAAAGTATATTTATCATAAAAACTTGATGCATTTTGCACTACTCTTTCCATTTGCATGCTGCAAATAACTACAACCTTTTAAATGTTTACACGGTTGAAAAGCTTAAGTTCTATTTTTTTTTTAATCTTTAAATTTGGACATACTGCAGATGTACTAAGAGATTTGACTTACTAACTTGTGATGGAGGATTCTTTTTCATCTTACCACTTAGGTCAGGCACCAATTATACTGACTATAAATTTTGAGGGCATCTGAAGTGTATCTCTTTGTAGGAAATGTGAAAGTAAAGCACAACAGAACTAAGGTTTGGGACTTTTTAATTTGTTACTGGTTTTAATATCAGATGGACTTTTTTGTTTCAACACACTATGTATCTTTAATCAACCAACACAGGGATGGACAATGTCTGGAGCTTAGCTGTATAAGGCTCAAGAAATCATTGGGTACATGATAGGATGGACACATAGATACTACTTGTATTCTTGTTGTAGGCTCCTGTAGCCTTCTGCTTAGGTGGACAGTTTTGTAAGACTCTTGAATGATGTTATAATATCCAAATGGCCCTTGGCAGAAAAAGCTTCTCCATCCCTGTTAGGACCATAAATCTTAAGAAAGACTAATGGGAACTGGCTGGTACATAGGGAGCCAGCTAGATCAGGAACTGAGGAGAAATGTTCTGAGATAAAATTTGTATTGTTGGCCTCTATTGATTCTGTTTTTACAATAAACATATTTTACAACTTAAAAAAGAAAAAGAAAAAGAAAAAAGCCACAGAAAGTCTACTGACTTACTATGCAACATATTCTAGACCAGTGATTCAACTGTGAAAAAATAACTTCATGTTTAGAAAGGCAAGGTACATGATATCACCGTTATTATGATTTAGGTACATTTCTTATAAAGAATTAATGGCTCTTATTTATTCATTATTGAATACGAAATTCATATTGAAGCTAAGTAAGCTTTCTGAAAAAGAATTTCTATTCTTGTGCAAGCTGAATATACTTGAAAACTCACAAAGGCCTATGTTTGACTGATTGTCTTAATATTCTTAAAATGGCCAAACAGTGTTTGACATGCACAGAAGATTGCATTAAAATGTAACACCAGCAACAGCCAAATAAACAAAACAACAAACACAAAGTCTGCACTTACTTGGTTGGGTGACACCCAATGTCAAAGAGACAGTTCGAGTTAAGCCAAAACATTGCATCTCTGTTTCTCAACAGCTTCCTCCTTTCAATTGCTGTATGAATTCTGGAAACTCTGAGGAGCTGCATGTTCTTTATTATTTGTTAGGAGTTTTGTCGAAATGAATATTTAAGCTTTAGTTTTAATTAGATCAGAAGCTATAAGACTCATTCAATTTTCATTCTTTGAAGATTGTTATTATGAACAGTTAAACTTGAATTCTTTCCTTCTGAAGAGAAGTCATACACAAATTTATCTTCTAAACTCTGCTGGTGGTTGGTGCCCAGAATACTTTACAAGCTTCTAAAGTGAGGAAGCATAGAGTGAGGAAGAACTCCTGCTCTCAGTCACTGTTTTATTTTGTGACTTTGAGAATGTTAATTAAACTCCACTTTTCCCATTTAAGGAACAAAGATGATGAGAGTGTTAGAGGATTTCAGGGTCCTGTCATTGTTGGGCATACAGGAAATCAGCTGTCAGAAAGATTTCTTCTTACTATTATCACCAGTGATGTGGTTACATTACTACTGGGGTTGACTATAAATTGTCAGTTAACAACCAACTCTTTTTTTAATTTTTTCTGATCTTGAGCAAAGGAGATATTCTACCTTAGCCCTGAAAAATAAATTAAAAGAGAAAGAAACAAAATTACGAAAATAAATTATAATTTTGAATCACAAAGATGTCCTAAATTTATGAGAGTTTATTTGCCTCTGTGTGTGATTGTGTTGGTGTGTGTGTGTGTGTGTGTGTGTGTGTGTGTGTGTGCGTGTATGATGTTAAACATCATGATTGCTTGGCAAAAAGATTGGACTGAAAGACCATTGAATGATTGGGAAAGAAAGGACTGTGCTGATGAACAGCATAAAACAAAGCATCTTTCTCAACTTCCAGGTGCCTAAGAATCACCAGAAGAGTATATTCAAAGTTCTCTGACCTAAATATCAGAGACTGAGATGCATAGGAAGGACACAAGTATTTGCATGTCCAACAAATATGCAATAATACAAACAGGCCAGTTATCCATTTTTATGGAAAGTCTAAAATAGAAAGTAAATAAATGTTCAACAACCTGCTCTGAAATCACCAGTTCTCCACTTTTTAAAATCCTTATGTAACTTTACAAAAGGGTTTTACTGTTTAATACACACACACACACACACACATTCACACACACACCACCACCACCACCACCACCAACAACAACAACAATAATAGAAAGAAGAGGAGGAGGTGCAAAGGGAGACAAAATGAAGAAAGGATAGGGTGATGGCTGACCTTACTATGTTTGAAGTAATTAGTAAAAATGCATCAATTCTGTAAATTTCTATAAATTTCTATAATTGCTATAAAATTTAGTTAGATGGCTGTCTAGAAGTGTTTAAGATATACCATTCAGTAATGATAGCTGTTGTAATGATGACAATTTTCATTATGATCATAATTATGTTGTTATTGTTATCATTATGATGTGGAAATACTCAGCTTCTTGTTTCTGTTCACTCCAATCTCAGGGTTCTGGTTGTCAGTATAACTCTTCCTATTTGAATGCTGTATTAGATTTCTGCCTATGACTTGTTTCTAATTGCATCTATCCTTACTTAAAACTACAAATCTGATGCTATTACAACTTTGTTCAATGAACAAAATTGAGATGTCACTAATGTTCATGACTATCTATACTTATAAACTAGGCTTAGTATGTTTATGGAATTTCCCTTATCCATTAAAGTTTAGGGGAAAACTTTGAAATACCATCCCATGCGGTAATATCATGTTAGTGATTTTATTCTGTTTGGATTTCTAATTGCAGGTTAATCTCTACAATTAAACAATCTATAAATAAAAATCAAGTTATTCAGTGAGTAAACATATTACTCTTGTTAATAATTACTTAGTAATATAATATTAGCTCTTAATTTCATTGCAAAAATGACTAGCTATTTCAGGATATTTTTTCCAAACATTACAATCAAACCAATTAAAATGTTTAATAATTTTCTAATTTAATAACTTCTCTCACAAGCCATATTTATCCATAAATATATACAGAAACAAAAATAGTTAATTTAGATTTTTAAAAACATGCACCTGCAAGCATGGGGAATAATTTGAGAACAAAAGTCATTAATAGTATTGATGCATACGTATAAAATGTGTGCAATGATTAATAATGATTATCCACAAGGGACAGTCCTGGTCCTTGTGGAGGTGTGCGTAGAGAGGAACAAGCACTGAACTGGAGAGCTCAGATGAAAGCTTCACCAGCAGCAGCACCTAACATTGCTGTGCATAATTATTTCCATATTTACTGGGTTAATAAGAAATGCTAATTATTTATTTTTTAAAGATTTTCTGAGAGGGTGCAAATTCTGCCTTTACTGAACCTAGTGTACTTGTTTAACACTTCCCCTTAACTGTTAAATGAAGGAACTTTCATTTACACTGAATGAAATCCCAACAATGTCTACATGTGTATTTTCTCAACAAACGTATAGGTCATTCAGACTAATCTGAGGAACACTAAAAAAAACCATGGAACACCAAGAACAAGAATGTATCCCTGGTTTTATTTTCCTTTAAAAACCACCTCATAGCAGCACATAATTCTCAATGAATAAACACATGTACACATGTTAAGACACTCTCTGTACCTACTAATTTATGTCTGCCTTCCGAGTAAGAGTTTATGTATTTCTGAGTACCAAAAATTAAGTGCATAATTTTCATTTATAAAATACACAAATACTCAAATGATGGTGCATTATGGTATCACACCTTGAACATTGTGGCTTTTTTTTCAATACTAACTAGGCCAGGGCAGTCCACACGTCCTCCTGAAAAAGCACTTTGGCTTTCAATGACAGAGTAAAAGTTAATGACATGAGTAGACAGTAGAAGGGTAAATTGAAGGCCGAACTTGACAGAGAATTAATCTGATTTTTCTATTATTCTCCTTGTATCAGTTTATAATAATGAGTCTTTTTTTTTTTTTTTTTTTTTTGGCCAGTCCTGGGGCTTGGACTCAGGGCCTGAACACTGTCCCTAGCTTCTTTTTGCTCATGGCTACCACTCTGCCACTTGAGCCACAGTGCCACTTCTGGCCATTTTCTGTATATGTGGTGCTGGGGAATTGAACCCAGGGCCTCATGTATGCAAGGCAAGCACTCTGGCCACTTAGGCCATATCCCCAGATCCAGTTTATAATGATGATATCATAAGGTAAGACTGTATCACATTTTAATGGTATGCTCTCTTTCAAGTCTTTTCTTTAAGAAGTGAATTTATACCCTATCACCCAGCCATACCACTCCTAGGCATCTATCCTGAACAAAAGGTCTCGGGATATCATAAAGACATCTGCGCATCCATGTTTATAGCTGCATAATTCACAATAGCCAAAATATGGAAACAACCCAGATGCCCCTCTATAGATGAATGGATCAAAAAAATATGGTTCCTATATGAAATGGAATACTACATAGCGATTAGAAATGATAAAATACTGGTATTTGCAGGGAAATGGTCAGAACTTAAACAACTAAGGTTGAGCGAGACAAGCCTAGAACAGAGAGAATAAAGGGGCATGGTCTCCTTGATATATGACTGTTGGGGTTGGAGGGACAGTAGAGACCAGGTCTGTGAAACAAAAAACTTCTTGTCAAATGGTATTTCCGTAGGTTTGAGTCAGCGACCTTACATTATGTATCTAAAACCAAACACCACTAAAAATAAAAAGGTCAAAAATAGACCTCTCAGTGGATCTCAATAGCTCAACAGCTATTTGTATATGATTATATAAGGCAAGGATAAGCAAACTCTATTGTTGACATTATATTTAAAGTTCTAGGTGAATTTCCTTTGGCGTATGACATGTGGCTACTGTATATGATTTTGGAACACTGGGTATTGTATATATGCCTACCTGAACTAGGGAAGGGAAAGAAAAACGAGGGTGTAAGATTACCCCAAGAAATGTACTCAATGCCCAATTATGTAACTGTACCCCTTTTGCATAACATCTTGTAAACAAAATTTAATTAATAAAAAAGTGAATTTATGAGTTATGATTGTCACTTATACAATTTTAGATATTAAAAAGGAAATTAAATTCTGAGTACTATACTATAATATGTTGTTTCAAGGCTCATTAACTGTTTTTCCAGTTCCTCTGATGATGTCTATCAACTCAGACTTGATTTGCACTTGCTAATTTTCACCAGGACTAAAGGGAATATGGAAGAAAATATAAGGATGAGGTTGAGTTAGAGAACAGGAATGGTTATTAATAAAGTAAAACAAAGTATACCAAAGCACAGGACATTATATATTCAGGACATGGATGAAGAGAGTTATTCAAAGTATTCTGACATAAGAAGTATTTACACTAGGTAAAACAGGGTAAAGGATAGTTTAAACATTCCTTTTACGAACATTCCCTTTTGTTCTGGGAACCTGTCATATGTAAATTATTCTTAACATGTCATTTGAGTTCATATTGTGTTTGATTTACACCAATATTTATTTTTAATTGACAAGAATTCCCTTTAGTCAAAACAACCATAGTTCTACCTGACGATTTTCTTGACATGTTCCCTAGGATGTGCTTAGCTCAGTGTCTGTACTTGTCATGAGTTCAAGGCTCAGTGTATTTCTGGCTTCTACACTCAAGTGATGGAATGGAATTTCTACAGAAAATCTATGTTTCACAGTCATTCTCATAGTGCTCATGCTTTATTATCCCTAATCCATCCCACTTCATTAGCTTTTACATTTTTTTCCAGTTCCATTTCTCTAATATGCCTTATACTTATTCATTTCCATGTTACACCTGGTATTAACTGACCAACTTCTATCTTCTATGTTGCTATATCAAAGACAAATCCAGAAATGTTGAATGCTCTTCACGTGATAAGTACACTACGTTTACTTAAAATTCTAGTTTCTGTTGCACTTTTCCTGATTTCATTTTCATTTTCAGTAGTTCTCTTTTCCCTTGAAACACATCTTCAGATTATGCTTTGGAAAAGCCAGTTAGATGAAGATTACAAATGAGCAATCATGAATCTGATTCGTGAGCAAAACCCCCATAGCTCACACTTGGAATCCTATTTACTCAGGAGGCTGAAATCTGAGGATCATGTTTTGAAGGCAGCCTGGACATGGAAGCCCCTGAAACTCTTTATTTCCAGAAAAACACCCAAGAACCAAAGTGGAGCTATAGAGTGTAGTAACTGAATGGACAGGTCCCGGGCATCCAAGAGGACCATGCGGAGATAATCACAGGCAGGAGAAGAAGGTTCATAAGGATGTTTATTAGTGGGGCCATAGTTCCCATGGAAGAGGGAGCTACATGGCATCTGCACCTTATACAGGTGGCAGCTTCTCTCTCTTGAGGTAAAGGGGAAGTAGGTGGGTAGTGATTAGGAGTGGCTTATTAGGTATGGGTGGATCTGGGGGCAGGAGTGAGAGGAGCTGAGGGCCTGAGTCTAGGGAAATGTTAACATTTCACCATTTGTTGTTTATTAATAACAGAGGAGGGGTATCAGGCCAGGAGTATGGGAGGAGATTGTTTCTTCCAGAGCTACTTCCTGCTCTAAAGGGGTGAAGTAGTCAGGGCTCCCTGATTCGTCATTTGGCCTGGTACCTTCCAAGAAGTACTTGTTTGACAGTTTGGTTGGTAAAAGTCCTCATCATTTCCAGGACAATGGTTGTCAGGAACAATTGGTGTCATGGTCTCCTCTGGCTATGTCATACAGCTTGGGCACATCAAAGAGTCACTGGGTCTCAGGGCTTCAGGGTCCAGATCTGCAATGGGCAGAGCTGTGTAGTAAGAGGATGGCCTTGAACTGCAAGATCCCAGGCAGCATTCTGGGTGAGGGATGTTATCCTGTTAAAACAGACTTGAAAAGGGTCAGGCAAAAGGCTGACAAGTTCACAGGACGAGTTAACATGAATGACATCAGAGGGAGAGCACAAACTTAGGCAAAAGCCAGAAAAGTTCCATTTGGAACATAAACCCAATGGTGGCCATTACAAGGAAGGAGGAATAACTGGACTGGGGGCAGGAAGGAAGTGTTTAGGGATAGTGGACTGGTTGGGAGTAACCAGTCAGAGGCATATATAACATAGTAAGTAACAAAGGCAGGAGTGCAAGTTTCTGTCCAGATGAAAAATGGTCAAGTATGGACATTAGGTGGGTAAACAACTATCCCTCGTGATCTCCTGGCTCTGAATAATTTTGAAAGGGCAGTTTTAATTGACTCCATTTAAGATGAGACTTCATCTCCTCTTACTCCGCTCCATGGTAACTTGTTGTCGGGATTGACCTCATCCTGAATGTCTAGGTGCTAATTGCTTGGATAGCCTGTCCCAGTTGGCATTCACGGGGTTTGAACTCAAGACCTGGGCACTGTCCCTGAGCACTTCTGCTTGAGGCTAGTGCTGTAACACCTGAGCCACGGTGCCACTTTCAGAAATTCTCTTGTTCTCTTAAGCCAAGCATCCAGTCTGGTTCTGCTGGTTAGTTGGGAGATGGAGTTTTAGAGGGATATATATATATATATATTTCTGCCCGGGCTGGCTTCGAACAGCAATACAAGTAGTCTTAGCCATAAAAGTCCTTTTTATTTCCAATTAAATCAACAGGAGAACAATAAGAGTAGAGCTTACCTGTATCTTGTTGAGAATTGACCAACAAATACTTACCATAGTTCTGCTGTAACAATTAGAGAACAGCATACTGAATGAGATCCATGTGCCATCAAATCAAATCATATCATTTAACTTTACCAGCAGGTGGGAAGAGAGCACAAATGAATAACAACCCAGAGGGCAAAGGGTCAGAACAATGTAAAAGTATCAGCATCAGCGTATCCAAAGTGGCTGTGTCTTCCATCGCAAATCAGCAAGCTTCGTTAGTCATGTGTGAAGGAGGCATATAGGAGAGATGGGTTGGATCTGAGCAAGGCTGTAGTGGCATATCGCAGAGTCCACTAGATAGATTGTCACACCTCCTGCTGGGTTGCCTGCAAATTTCTACACAGACTGGTTAAAGACATTTGAAATCTCCCTCTATTTCCTGGTTGCTTACTCTGAGTACTCTGGCTTTTGTAGGCTGGTGCTGTAGTGGTATAAGCAGGGGGACAACTTAAAAAAGATTTTAAAGGCTTGGGCCTTTAATCATCTTACTAGTCACAAAATCCACACCGACCAAAGGCCAACCAAGTCTGTTTTCTGCAGCAGCCACGACAGTTTTTGAGACATGGAGGGGGAAGACAACAAAGCTACCCCAATCCAACCCTGTTGCCACCCAACACAACTCTGATGTTTTTAAACTTGGAGTAAGTCTCCGTTGCAACTCTGTCATGATAGGCCTGCTATAAGCCCAACAGTTATCTGCGGGTGAGGGTGGGGGGCAGAGCCATGGCAGGACCCCTCTGGGCCTGTCAAAATCTTCACAGAATTGCTAGATTCCCTGAGCGGTTTTCCATGTAAGAGAGAGAATAAGGAATCACTAGTAGTGAAACCAGGCAGTTTGGGAGCAGACTGTGGAGGCAGCTACCTGTAGCCATGGACGACCACAGTCCACGCAGCTAGCACACATGTCGACCTGCATCCTATAAAGCAAAATATCAATCCTGGGTCAGGAAACTACAGGTTAGCATCCACATTTGCACAATTGTTCCAAAATGACTCTGGTCCCTTGGTCTTAAAGAGTTTATAAGAACAGAGGAGAGAAAAATGGAGAAGTAACATCTTAGTCTATTCCAAAGAAATGTCAAGATCAGATGTACACTTGACTTTTATCATAGATGGACATAAACAATAACACACTTGTCATCATTATACTTGTACCTTGTGCTGCATATTTGAAACTTTCGTAGTTTTTTGTAGACATACTTGCTTGCATCCAAACATGATCAGTTTGGGTTTAAAACCTGGGTATTTTTCTTTTTCTTTTTTTTGGTTTGGAGTCTGGTGATAAGAATTGGGATTGCCTCCAGGCTGTACACTGTGACTTCACCCACAGGCTGAAAAGATCAATTTAACACAAGACTTAAAAGTAAGTTAAAATAGTAGTCAAAAGCAAGTAATTTTGAAACCATCATGCCAATTTTTACGTGTTTTACCAACGGACAGACAGGCAGACATATAGACAGTTGTTCACAAGCTTTGGGGAGTGATTAGAATGTTTTTTCTTTTAAATTGGCCATGTAAGTTTTCTGCAATTCCAGTGGCAAAATGATATTATTTTGCCCATATTTTAGAACCATGTGGTCAGATAGAAAACAAAAAACGTTTCCAGCAAACAAAAATTTTCACAGATTATCCGGCAAGGAAATGGACAAGCCACATTTTGAGAAACCAGTTCAGCTCCAATGGGGACCTGAAGTGGGATGCTATGACCAGAGAAGGTCCAGGAGATGGGAGACAGAACATGAACAGAACCCAGAATTGTAGCACGGTGTAATGGCGGCGAAGCTGGTCAGAGCCTTAGCAGGATCACAGTAAGACAACTTCACCTCCAAGCATTTGAATTGCAGAGCACATTAGAATTGCAAGGCCACAGTTACAGAGTTGGGGGGGGGGGCAGGGTTACCAGAAGCTTGAGTCTCCAGATCCCTTCCCAGCCTCCAGGAATTTGGCACACCCATTACTTGGGGGTGGGGGGGATTCCACCTCCAAGAGTTTTTGGAACCTTGCTGGAACCAAGATGGCACTTGCTAAAATCAATTCTATTGTCCACCACCACCAATGCTAGAGAAAACTTAGGATTTAGCCAACAATAAGCAGAATTTAACCAAATCTCCAAGCTTAACAAACATCAATAACAAGAACAGAAAACCTTTCCTTGTGTCTTTCAAAGTAGATGTTAAACAAATACCTTCGGAAGCTAGTACAAGCCCATCCTATAACCACAGGCAGGCAGGCAGAGTTTAGAGAGAGGCAGAAAGAGATAGAAAGAGAGAGAGAACTCCATCTGTGTGAATGCTCATAGAAGTTATGTAAGTCTTGTAAAAGATTCCAAATTTGTAAGATTGGCCTCACACTTGAGCAGCTTTTCCTAAAGCGTTTTAGACTGTTCCCCACTTGATGAGTGACCAGCGGAATTGAACTAGAGATCAGCTGACTCCATTAACCCACAATTGCTGATCCCCTTTAGCCCAGTGGCTTAAGGTCGGCGGCCCAGTGGCCTTACTTGGGAGTGGGGCTCAGAACTTGGAGTCAAGATTTATGGTGGCCCAGTGGCCTTTTAGAAATTCAAGCTCCCAGCTAATGGTCACTCACCCTGGTTGGAGTTTCAAATCTGTTGTGGTGGATGATTGTGCCCCTCCCATGTAACTGATTAGCAGAGCTGAGGAGATAAATACCAGTGTCCTCGATATTACTCTTCTCAGCTGAAATGAAGGAGACAATTATCATTGAGGTTGTCACCCCAGTTGGTGTGTCACGGACTGAATGCAGACCTAACACGGAGTGTGACCCAGAAGCCACGGCCCTGTGGCCCTATAGTAAATAAGAAAATTGGATCCGAGGGCTGGGGATATGGCCTAGTGGCAAGAGTGCCTGCCTCATATACATGAGGCCCTGGGTTCGATTCCCCAGCACCACATATACAAAAAATGGCCAGAAGTGGTGCTGTGGCTCAAGTGGCAGAGTGCTAGCCTTGAGCAAAAAGAAGCCAGGGACAGTGCTCAGACCCTGAGTTAAAGCCCCAGGACTGGCAAAAAAAAAAAAAAAAAAATTGGATCGAGCCCCTGGTTAAATGATCACTTACCCTGGGTGTGAGGGCAAATTTTTAGATTGTCGTGGTGGATGTAAGTAGAGTGCTTGCTCAGGAGAAGTTACCTCGGTGGTCCTCTGGTGGGCTTAGGACAGCAGAATAGGTCCCGGGGACAGCTTGAACCTCCCAGAAATGGGGAGCAAATCCAATGGGGAATGTATCCCAGGTTCGGCACCAATGAAAGGATATTTCCCGGCCATCCCAGAGGACCATGCAAAGATAATCACAGACATGAGAAGAAGGTTCATAAGAAGGATTATTAGTGGGGCTATAGTTCGCATGGGAGAGGGAGCTACATTGCGTCTGCACCTTATCCAGGTAGCAGCTTCTCTCTGGGGGGTAAAGGGGAATTAGGTAGGTAGTGAGTAGGAGTGGCTCATTAGGTATAGGTGAATCTGGGGGCTAGTGGGAAGAGCTGAGGACCTGAGGCTAGGGAAATGCTAACAACTTTGGTCCTTAAGTTCCAGGTAAGATCGTGCTTAAAAACAACTTCTGTGTGGACCACCTTGTTGCTTTTAATTGGAGTAAAGTGACTTCATGTACAGACTCAAGATTGGTGGTTTGCAGCCTGCCTGGGCAGAGAAAGGTCCCTGTGAAAGTCTTTCTCTCTAATCGGCCAGGAGAGTGTTGGGCTCAGAGTTATGATGGAGCTCAAAGTGACACAGTGGACGAGAGCTTAGGTACAGCACTCCAGCCCTGAGTCCAAGTCCAGGGAGAGACTAAGAGAAATGCCAAAGGTGTATTAACCTCAAAATGGAAAAGTCACTCCTGGGACAAAAGGGATGGAGCATCCAGAGGCAGTAAGCCACTGCTTGAATGGCAGAGATCCCTAGAGTCATGTCTGCCTGGCCCTTCAAAAGGTAATCAGAGGTGGGAGGTCCTAGAAGAATAGTTTGTAAGCATGCCTTTCTAATGCCCACATCTATCTACTGGGCAGGAACTTGCCAGTCATCTGTGATAGTGGGTAGTAAGGCTATAGCTTGTCACATGGGTGGATAACTTAAAATCCCAACCCCTTGCATCTGATCAAAGCCCTAGCTGGCAGTGAGAACTTTGAGCTGGCATATCTGTTCAGGAAAGGAAGTTTGTGGACCTGAGATTGTCTTTACTGAGATCTAAGGCCTACAAAGGTAATTTAGGCATTGTTAGGTCATCAGAGATGAGTTTTCCCAGCCAGTCAGAAAATGCTTTTGCAAAGTAGATTGTTGAAGGCTATGCTGCCATAGCCCAAAAAGAAGTCTGTATAGTTGTTAAAAGTTAAATGTTAAATGTGATTTCCAGTATGGAGTAAAGCTCCTAATGGACATCTGATCCTGCAGGCCCTTGGTAAAATAGGGTAAGAATATAGGCTCCTGGCTAGGTAAGATCAATGTCCCTGAGTCAGCCTGAAGAAATTATAGAAGATGGATGATCTTTGCCCATCAGCTCCCTTTAAGGATCTAGGGATTATAGCTATTTTTAAAAGAGGAGGCAGGATACACCATAGGTATAGAAAGCAGTGCTAACAAGTATACAAGAGAAGAGACTGCACTTGTGAGAGATGGTTAGAGGCCAAACCTTCAATGTTGACCTAAAAAATCCTAGCCTTATTGAAAATGTTTGATTACTAAAAATTTTTGCCCTGGCAAAATTACCCAAGGGCCATTGATTGCCTAAAGCTGTATTGAAAATCAGTGGGGCACCAGCCTCGAAAAGCCAGTGTACTTAAAAGGCAACCAGGAAAATAGTAGAAGAATTTGCTCAAGCCAGGCATTACGTTAAGCTTCTATAACCAGTCTATGCAGAAAGTTACAGACAGCCCAGCAGGAGGTGTGACATTCTATTGGAGTCACTGGGAGACACTGCTGCCTGTTGCTGCCAAGTTCCCTACACATCCCATTTGGGTTAAGATGGAGGACAGCCTGACAGTCATCTGGAAGAATCTACAGCTTCATCCTGTGCACCCCTACAGTGGTAAAAGCAGATAGGACTCCATCGCATCCAGCTGATTCCTGTTGGAAGGCCTCTCTGGATCTGCTGAAACTAAGATTTTGGGGGGACATTCTTTCTGTGATAATCTTCCCACTCTCAGTTGACAGTAGTTGACTAACTTATTAAGAAAATTGAAAAGCATGCATGGCAGGCTAGAGAGTCTCTCCCAGGCTATCGCTGGAGTGGGAGGTGTGTCCAGTGTATTAGAGTGTATCCAGATGGATTAGAGTGTGACGTCAGAAGGGAGGGAGGTAACTCCCTTCAGGTTTTCCAGTTGCCTAGATTACTGGATTGAGGTTTAAACAGGTGAAAACACCTGCAGCCCTCTTGGGGGTGGACCTCACAGATAACCGGTTTTTTTCTGGGTGCAAGCTTGAGAGCAGCAGTCCCATTGGACTGACCCTTGTCTTATCTTTGCTCTCCCCAGTAACCCGTGGGTGGAATCACTTTATGATTCTACAAAATAGGCAATTACTGAATTAAAAGTTAGTCAAGTTTAAGCTATCCAGAAGAAATCAATGATTTGATTTCTATGTACAAGAAAAAAAATGAGGGAATGTAATATGGAGGTCCTATCTTGGCAGTAAAAGAGGGCAGAAGCTGACTCCATCTCCACTATCTCCCCAGCTCAGAATTCTGGGAAGATTCTCTCTCACTGTAAACAATAGTGTCCCCCTCCAATCTGCGTGCCAGTTCTTGATGGGCATGCCTGGATTCCTACAGGAAGGGAAGATGCATTCCCAGGTAATGGGAGTTCCTGAACCCCAAGAGACAGGGGTGGTCACATGGCCTATAGGTTACTGAACTTGTCTCTCAAGTGCTTGAAACTGGGAGCTTCCTGTGACCCTGCCCCCTGACCTGACTCTCTTTAGGGGCAAGCCAGCTCTGGCATCATTATGCCATGCCACATGTTTGAGTCTGTGTCTGTCGTCCCCATGGAGTCCCAATTCAGCTCTCCATTGGAGCTGAATTGGTTTGTTGGTACTTGGAAATGCTCCGGAAGTAAGTCTCTGTGCCACTGTCCTGTTCTGTGTTATGTTTTTCTGAAACCTGGTGCCGGTCCATCTGGAACTTCCTCAATAAATTCATCGTTTTACTTGAGACTGTCTCTGAGGGGTGGACTCTTAGAGGGATAGGGATCACCCCCTCCCTCAGACGCCATTGCAACCACTATATCCACCACAGCCTAAGTGCCCTGATGTGTTCTCCACAAGCCTGTGTCTTCCTTCCTTGTGTCCATCACTACCTTCCATGACAGTGTTCCACCTACACATTAAGGTGTGGCCACGGGCTCCATAAATTAGGAATATTCCTTGTTTTCAAGTCTCCAGAGAAGCCCAATCTCAAACATTACGCCCTCCATCATAATGGCACTAAGGTTTAGCTCAATAAAATAGTTAAAATTAATACTATGGATTTCCTTCAGTGTTAGCTTGCTATGCATGGGAGTCACTATTACACCAAAATCTCCACACTGAGTCCAAGGCTCACTAGAACTGCATTTTCTACAGCAGCCAGTTCTGACATTCTATTTTCATTAGGTCCACATGACTTCCATTTTAGTGGTGGTTTCAGGTTCCTATCCCTATAAACAGGGTGAGGGTTAAAGATTGGTTTCTTCCATTCTTCTGGGTTAGTATTTTGTTTTCCTTTGTATTTATTTTAGTTATCCTCTCACTATTTTCACACACACACACACACACACACACACACACATATTTGCTAGTGGTAGTTTTCATGAATTATAATTTTTATTAATTATTTATTAATTTATAAACAAAGTGGTAGTTTTAGTTATTTTATTTATTTATTTAAAACATTAATATATTTAATTAAATTTAGTAATTCATTTATCAAGAGGTAGTTTTGTTAATTTTTGTTTGGCTTCCTTCTGCTCTGTAGTAATTTATTTATGAATTTTAAATTATTGACAAATGCTAACTTCGAAAGTTAGGTGTTGTGTCCATCTGTAAGTCTCCTATCTTTCTTCCATCAACAAACACTACTGCTTCATTGCAGAATGTTGTTGGAATCTCTGTGATATACACAGTATTACATAACTTACAGAACTCAATTTTGTTCAGTTAACTTTATTCATAAAACGTTCAAACACTATTAAAACATTCCACGGATCTAATCTTGGTTTGTTAGTTGTTGTTTTTTTGGTCAGTCTTGGGCCTTGGACTCAAGGCCTGAGCACCGTCCTGGCTTCTTCCCTCTCAAGGCTAGCACTATGCCACCTGAGCCACAGCGCCCCTTATGGCCATTTTCCATATATGTGGTGCTGGGGAATCGAACCGAGAGCTTCATGTGTAGGAGGCAAGCACTCTTGCCACTAGGCCATATTCCCAGCCCTCTAATCTTGTTTTATATTCAGATTTGTCATTCAAAAAGTTGTGGTTAAAATAATTGCCAAAATATTGTCCTACTGAAATAACACTTTTGAATATATTTCCAAATGTAGTGATAATAACTCTCAAAATACGGATAAATGAAAAGCTTTGCCTATATCTTGACAAATGGATTTCAAGAATCAAGAGAATTTTTCTATGGTAAACCACTGATAGGTAAGTTTGCAAATTAGGTTTGCATATGGTCTAGACATCATATTTGTAGTAATAATTTCAATATGAAATAATTCTCAATGGTTTACTTCACTTAGTATGATTTTTTTCCAAGTCTTTTCATTTATGAATGTGCAGGCATCATTCTTTCTGATAGCTGCATAGAATTCCATTGTGTATATGTACCACATCTTCTTGATCCAATCATCTACTGAGGGGCATCTGGCTTGGTTCCATATTTTAGCAATAAAAAATTATGCTGCAATGAAATTTCTCCAAAACAAATCATCAAAGAACTAACGGTCCCTTCAACAAATGGGATATAAACCTAAAAAGAGACTTCTCTGAAGAGGAAATGAAAATTGCCAAGGGACACATGAAAAGTGGCCATAAAATAAATGCAAATCAAAACTACACTGAGATTTCACCTCATCCTAGTAAGAATGGCTGTTGGGATCTCTGGGACCCCTTTTTCCCCCTATTTCCTGGGGAAAATGCCTGAACCCCAAATTATGAAAGACACTTGGCTTTGTCTCCCACCCACAGAAGGGAAAACGTGCTCTTGTGGATTGCGTTTAGCAGAGATGAGAGTTGCTGAAAACCTCCCCTCCTGTCCCCTCTCATGTGTCAGAGGTTGGCGCAGAAAAGAAGGCTTCGGGGAAACAGTCTGAGGATTGAATGAGTCTCTCCCAGAAGAATTTATTACAGTGACAAAGGTGGAAGGGGAGGGACTTGGGGTGACTAGCTAATTGGCTGAACTGGGCTGCCCATCAGGTGATGTCATGGACCTTCCTCTATGGGCGGAGACTAGAGCCCCCCAATAGCTTTGTCTCTGTAGAAGTCCCCGCCATGATGGCACACACATGTTCGCCCCCCCAGGGGTGAGGACTTCTCTTCCGGTTGAAGCTGGAAAATGGGAGTGGCTAGCTTTTTACACTGCCTCAGGGCTGGGAGAAGGGCGGCGTGAATCCCCAACAAATGGCCATTATCAGGAAAAATACTAATAACAAATGCAGGAAGGGATGTGGCCAAAAGGGAAACTTACTACATTGTTGGTGGGAGTGTAAACTTGTTCAACCACTCTGGAGGGTCCTCAGAAGAGTAAATATAGAGCCCCCCTACTACCCACAAGCCCCACTTTAGGGCATCTATCCAAAAGATTACAAGCAAGACCACATTAAAGCATTTGAATTATTTCATAGGTATTAGTTTCTCTTGGCTGGATGGCAGTTTGTTGAGGAGACCCTGTCTTTCCCTCTGGGAGACAGTTCATTCTCAATACAGCCAAGATAAAAATGTAAGCAATATAACACGAAAATTATCTAACTTCTGGGAAATTCCAGTTGTCTATTTATAAAGTAAACATTCATTCACTCACCTATTTAAAAAATGGTCTGTTTCTCTATGCTATGAGTTGCTAGAGTGCAATAGTATGTAAAACAAAATTAGAACACTCGATTTACAGAGAAGAATTGCAGTAAGAGGGAGAACTAATTCAAAAGTGAACCAATGAAAAGTACAATGCCATGGAACAAAATTTGAAGATTGAAAATAACCTGAAGACTGCTTTTTGTAGGGGCTATTGAGAGGAGGTAGGTAGCTCTGACAGGTCTATTTAATGCTAGGCCTTTACATGAATCAAGTGAAGGATGCGGCTATAGATATACTCAAGGAGCCTTCAGTGATTGCCTCTGAGGATATCTATTTTGTTTTCCATTTGTGTCACCTCTTTTAGGAAGCTCTTGGAGCATAATGGAGTATATTCAGATTGTTTGCCATTATAGGAGTCTGAACTTATGTAGCTTAAATCTTCTCAGCAGTCATTTATTTTGCTTTTCTGCTCAAACTCTACTTAGATTTCTGTAAAAGCATCAAACTGCAGAGCTCCTGCATGGCAGAAGACATAGGTTGCAAGATAAATAGAAAGCCCACATTT